>NW_026251309.1:0-70325 GCF_024521655.1 Durotheca rogersii
GCGAGTATATCGAAAGAGGAGTATCCGATTAAGAGGATATAGAAGTCCTATCGTTATAACTTAAGCGTAAACCGATTAAAGCCGGTAAGAACGTTACTTCGAATACGAACGACCTAGCTAAGAAAGCGAAGATTATTAACGAGCTATTAAGAGAGTTTTAGTTAGATAAGATTAATAAGAATAATAAAAAACGCTTCGAGGTTTCGTAAGACGATTTAATTAAATTTATACCCGGGTTTTCGGAATAGATAATTAAGTACCTTACGATACGCGTTATAGAGATTAACGAAGGTTAGCTTAAGGTTATTAAGATTATAAAGGAATAAATATAAAAAGATCGGGAAGAAAGCGTTAAGATACTTAGCGTACCGTAAACAACCGCCTCGTTTACTAATCCTTCGAGTAAAATGGCGGTAAATTCTATTATCGCGAAGGATATTAAAAATTATATCCGGCCTTTCCCTAAGCTAGTAGTTAACGTAGGACCTAACGGAAACGAAGCTCTCGTATCTACGGTAATCGATATAAGGACGTAGTTTAATATAATCGTAAAAAGCTACGTAAAGAAATAGCGTTTCCTTATAACCGGTATTAAGGCGATATAGCGAGGTTTTAAATCCTTTATAAAGACCTTATGTATAGGAATAATCGACGGTTTTATTTAGCTTACCGATTATTACCTTCGCTTACCGATTTACGTCGTTAAAAATAGGTTCGTTAATTACTTTTTATTACTTAGTATAAACTTTATTTTTTAGTCCCGTATAAAACTCGAATTCGACGGAAGTACCTTCATAGGAACCGTTAACTTTAGCTCGGCCCGGATAATGGTTCCTCTTGCTATTAACTTAAGAAGCGATACGCTACTAAGCCTTATACTCGGCGATTAAGAAAACTAGATGCTATTAATACCCTAGGCCGCTTTAATAACGCATATAGGCCTGAAAACGCGTTCCTAGCCGAGTACTTAGAGACCGACGCTAGCTTCTAAGCTAAAATTAATTATACCCGCTTTTATAACGACGATATAAAGGTAATACCTATCTCCGAAACTAAGGACTTATCGGCCTTCGAACTTAGTTTAGATAAGGAAGATAAGGCGATCGTTAGATTAAGCGACGAAGAATTCTTTTACGTCTTTAGTAAAGCCGTTACGAAGGTAATTCGATATATAACGTAGGAGTCGAAATAATATAAGCGAAACCTAGCCCTTATTTCGGAATTAGCTTATTAAATTAAACGTACGTTTTTAGTTAATATTATATATAAGCCTAAGTCGCGTAAAGTTTAGCCTGTAGATAACGTACCGTTAGACGATTAGATATCGCTAGGAATATTCGATTAAAAGGATTAAGTAATAGGAGAGGTTAAGTCGAAGTACGAGCCGTTAGAGGTATTATAGCGCGATAAACCCTATGAGAATATCATATTAAGATTCGCTAGTAACTCCCGAGGTATTAGATTAATAACGGAAAGATTTAACGCTATTAAAGTAGGTTTATTAGATACGGAATTAACCGATTAAGAGAAAGACGTACTTATTAAGATCTTATACCGAAGAGAGATAATCCTAGCTTAGGATTTCTTTAAAATCGGGAAAATCCGACCTAAGGTTTACCCCGATTATAAGATTAAAACGGTACTATATAACGCTTAATAGGCTAAGGGTATCCCTATCTTAATACTCCTTAAGAAACGAATAATCGAAGTCTTACGTATACGACTAAAGAACGGAATCTTAAAAGAAAGTTACGGTTTTTATCGAAATACGTAATTCGTAATCGAGAAGAAAGATAGTAGTTTACGACTTATTAATTCTACGATAAAATTTAACGCCTAAATTATTCGTAACGCCTTCCTATCCCGAGATAAAGACTTCTTTACTTAAGAATTTGCTATATATTTAATCCTTATAATCGTCGACTTTTTCTTTAGGTACGATTAAGTAACGTTAGCGGAAACGAGCCGTAACCTAACTACGTTCGTTACTCCTATTAGCCTTTTACGTATAACGACTCTACTATAAGGCGCGACGAACTTAATTACCGCTTTTCTTCGAGCCGTTATACGAATTCTTTACGATTTAATTCTTATTAAGTACGAGTCCTTCTTCGACGACGTTAGTATTAAAGGGCTAGTATCGAAATACGATAATTAGGAGGCTTTTCTGGAAATACGACGCTTTATCTTAAAGTACTTAGAGAATATCGACGCCGTCTTTCTAAACTTCGAATTAACCGGTATTATTACTAGCGCCGTTAAGTCTACTTAGTATAAAAGTAGTACGGTAATCGTCGGATATTTATACGGTATAAACGGTAGAAAGCCCTCGGAAGCGAAGATAATTAAGATCTTAAAGTAGAAGTTATATAAGAATATAAACGAAGTAAGGTCTTTTATCGGTATTACGGTTTTCTTTAGGATATAGATCGGTTATTACGCTATAGTCGCTAAACTTCTCCTAATATTAATACGTAAGGAAGTATACTTTATTTAAGGTATCGATTAATAATATACTATAGATTCGCTTAAGATTATTCTTATTAACGTATCGGTATTAATTATTTTAAATTATATTATCGAATAATTAATCCGAGTAAAAGTCGACGTATTAAGAAACGGTTAAGGCTACGTATTAGGTTAGGATAACGATAAAGGTAACTTTAGATCTTCGAAATACGAGTTAGGGATCTAGAGAAAGGCGGAGTTAAATTACGACGCTACGAAACGAAAGTATCTAGGAGTCGTTAAGTTCCTACGACGGTTTTAAAACTACCTTTACGGCATCTATTTCGTACTTAAAATTAACGCTAAAGTATTAATCGCTTAGCTTAACGACGGATTTTCTAGTTTCCCGGGCGTTATCCTTACTAGGTAAATAGCTTATATTAAGATATTTAGCTTCGATATTTAGCATATACCCGGTAAGAGATATTCCGCCGTAGACGGTCTTTTACGTAAACCTAGCGGCCTAAGCGACGACGACGACGATTAATAAGAAGGCGATATAAAGGACTTTATTAATATATAGCTTAATATAATATACGTAAATATAGTCGTATTACTTAACGTCGTCGAATAATCTAGCGATAAAGCCCTACCGTTATAACCGCTAGAAGAATGGTCGATAAAGTCGTAAGAAATAGTAACGTTTCTTACGCGATTTTAATTACTTATCCGACTAAAAGATAACCGATTAGTAGGAAGTTAAAAGCGATAGACCCGGTTTAAGAAGGAAGCGCTTAAATACGTCGTTTCGAAGGATATCCTATAGAGGAAGCCCGAGAAGTATAAGGGTATGCGACGAATTATCGACTAGGAGAAACTACGTAAAGCCGTAGTTAAGGATTACTACGAGGATTTCGGCTATAGAGGACGTATTTCGACCTACGATCGGATAATTAAACTATATTATTAACGTAGTATATTCGAATACGTCGCCCGAGAGATTAAATCGTATCCTAGATATTAAAAAGGAAATAATACCCGGAAAGTCGATCCCGCTTTATATAATAAGCTAATTAACGTTCTTATTTATTAGGTAATAAACGTATAATATATACTAATAAATAACGGATTTATCGTAATAATCGAAGTACGAAACGAACTATCCGGTTTTTTCGAAGCCCGAACTATTAGAAAAATAGATTTTAAAACGATCGCTAAGTTCCTTTAGGAGTAGATCTTCTTATAGTACGGCGTATTACTAGTAATTAAGTATAATAATAATTTCGAGAATAAAAAGGAGGTCCGCGAAATAATAAAGCTAGTCGGTATTAAAGTTAAAGTCGGTATTACTTATTTCCTATAATCCTAGGATATAATCGAGGTTAGGTATAAAGTAATTCGTAGAGGCCTTATGAAAGGTATAAACGGTAGCGATCGGGAATAAATAAACCTATTAAGGGTAATTATATAGGTAGATAAAACCTCGACGCGTTTATACGGAATATCGCTATACGAATTAATATATAAGCGTAAGGTTATTATTCCGATAAAAACCGTTATCCCGACCTAGCGTATTATAAACTAAAAGAATATCCCGGACCGAGAATCGCTTTTAGCTATACGCGTACGATTAATCGAGAAACGCTAAAAAGATATATTAGCCGTAGCTAAGGTTTTAACGGCTAAATATAAAGAAGCTACCCGGTATTAGAACGAAAAGAACGCTTACCGGATACGAAAAGAGCCTCTAAAAGCCGACGACCTCGTACTATTATACGATACGTTACGATATATAGATAAATCGATAGTCGTAAAACTAAAGTACTACTAGAAGGAACCGTATTTAATCGCCGAAGATCTAGGTTATAGTCGTTATAAGCTTAAAGAACCGGATAAAGTTACGTTATTATACCTAATTTTAGGCTATAGACTACGGAAATCTATCTAAAATATTAACGGGTTTTAGGAACTAAAGAACCCGGAGAAAGACGAATAAACTATACGCCTACTACCGATTAAATATAAGGACTAGGAATTAACGATTACTAACGATTCTTAAGCTAAAGAAGGCCTAGAGCCTATGCCCTCGGTAATCGACGACGAAGAAGAAAAATGGTTAGCCCCGAACGATAAGGCACGAATTATAATAAAAATACTAAATAGAAAGCTTAAAGGATACGAAGTTATACCTAACGATAAATCCGGACTAAGAAGATCGATCCGACTTAATAAATAACCCTCTTACTATAATACGATAAGGCCATAGTACCTTAAAATAACCTACCTATACCGATCGAAGAATAAATAAAGCCTAGGAGCTTAATATATAGTCGCTCTCTTAAGTAAGGGAGGAAAGAAGTTATCCCTATATGGTTATTAAACCGGCAGCCTATATACGAAATTAGTACCCTGAATTATAAATACTAATAAATACGCCCCCTTATCTCTTACCTTAAAAGAAAGTATATTTCTATAGATTATTAACGCTGATTAACGCGTTCCTATACTTAAATAAGTTATCCTTTGCGTTTATCGTTAGGAATCCGGGATATTAATATCCTAGTATTACGTAACTATAATATTTTAATATAAGTATATTTTAGTATTTAAAGGGAAAGTAAGGAAAGTAATTTATATTAGTAAAAGTAAAAGAAAAAGAAAAGGAAAGGAAAGGAATACGCGTTTAAAAATAAGCCAGAAGTAACGTATACCCGCCGATTAATACCTCTCTTTTCCTCTCTACCCTCTTATTTTATTTTTTACTTATTAGTTACTAAGAAAACCAAAAACTTACTTACTTCCCGACCCCCGGAAAGTAGCGATTTTCGAGTTTATTATAGATAGTAACTCCTCCTCCGTTACCCGTATTATAAACGGATATACGGCCTAGCTTAGATCCTCTATTAGAAGGGGGTTACGATTTATCCTTATCCGTAGGTAGGTAAACCGCTTATCCCGAAATTTATAACGTACCCCGTTAATAAAGAAAAGGCAAACGCCGTAAGAGTATCCGAAGATACGATCGGGGGCTAGGAATCGGTAGGAAAAGAAGGGTTATATACCTACGTACTTAGCGGTATCGGAAGAAGCGAGCCGGCGTTCGTAACATTAGTAGGATATCTCGTTAGGTACCTTATATTATTAAACGAATAAACTAACGACGTAACGAAGGTCCGTCGTTAATCGACGGAAATATTCGCTAACCGGGCCCTTATTATTAATCTTTATAAATAACGTCCGACGGCGAAAAGACTAAACGTAACGAACGAGGGATATAACGTAGCTCTAGAGGTAGGTAACCTCCTAAAAGTCCTTACTTATAATCTCTTATACGATATACCGGCCGACCGCCGGCCTACCTAGAAAATAAAACCAAACGTTACGAATTATCTTATTATTAATTAATTTAGCCTTCGATTAATAGATCTTATTAATATTAAAAGCTATATATTTAATGCTATTAATTTATTACCCGAATTCCTTCGATGCCTCGGAGCTACCGGCCGATAATTACTTTCGGGCTTTAGTTTAACGGGCGGGAATACGAGGCGTACGATATCTACTAAGGCTTAAGAATTAATCGATTAACGTCCCGGAATTCCTCGGTAGAAGGTAACCGGCGGAAGGATTTATCGGGCTACTTATTTATTAGGTTTACGGGTAGCGGTATCGATTTAACCTGCTAATGCGTTACGGCCTTCTTTTTATCCTCCTTAGCCTTTTTAAAGGCCCCGGCGATTTCCTCGTCGGTAATCCCTATAGCTTTAAACTACTCGAGTAGCTTAAGGGCGAACGCTAGGTCTAGTTTAAGGAGTTACTTCTAGATAATAAGGTTTATTATATATATATATATAAGAAAAAGAAAGATAGGGACGACGAAATTATAAATCTAGAATTAAAAAAAGTCGAAAAACGAATTAAAACGAAAATAAAGGACCTAGGAAGAAGAAAAAAGGAAATAGATCGGAACCGTAAAATAGCGAGAAATAAGAGGAAAGGCCGGACGAGAACGAGAGAATCGAATACGTTACCTAGGTCGTAAGTACCGTACTTAAGAGAGTCTCGATAATACTTACTTTAACCTACGTTTAATTACGAATCTACGAACGTACGTACTTATTACTTTACTAAAAGCATATAATAAGAAGCTATAAGTTAGCGTATCTCCTATTATAACTCTATACGTACGTAGGGGAACGCGCTTTCCTAAAGCGTTAGCCGTAAGGATATATCTAATTATATCGTCGATACGTCTTCCTCTCTCCCTCTCTTTTTCCTCTTTAGGTATCCTATTTTAAAACCCCCTCCTTATAATTATTATATTCCTATGAATCTCTAGCCTACCTTTCTTATTATTAATTTAAATTCTTATTTTTACCTTTAACTTATTATCTTTTCTTTCCCTTCCTTTAATTCTTTTTTTTTTATTTTCATTATATCTTTCCCCCGCTCCGCCGGAATCTCCCCCTCCTTCTTCCTTCCCTCCGTTTATAAAGACGTACGTCGCGCCGATTTAGCCGACCTAATAAAACTCCTACGGGAGATTTATAATAATAAAAATAACTAAAGTAATATAAAGAAATATTAGCTTAATACTTTAAATAATTACGATTCGGGAAGGGGCTAAATCGAACTAAGATCCGATATAGCCTAGGCCTTCCGGCTATCCGCTAATCGGCCCCGAATTATAAACTAATAATAATAAGAATAAACGAAGGTAGCCTTAGTTAATTCTTTCGTTTATATCGTCCGTTACGACTATCTTATTAACGAAGATATCCGTACCTTTTATATTATAATAAGCTACAACCTCGAAGGTAAAAAGGCGGCCTTCGAAATAAACCCGTACTAAACGATAAGCTATCGATCGATAGAATCGTTCGATTTCCTAACCCGCCGATACCTCCTCGATAACCCCGCCTCTACTTTAATCTTTACGATTTATACGGATTTAATAAACCTCGAACGAATTATTACCGACCTTACGAAGTTTTCCTAGGCTTACTTCGCCGTAACGCTATACCTTCCTAAGCTCCGGAAATTATATAGTTTTAATATAGTTAGGAACGGCGCCTTCGATCGGGCGGCGTACGCGCTTAATTAATTATAGCGAGCTTAGGAAAACGGTAGCCTCGAGCCCGGTATAACCCCTTAATCTACTTATTATATCGCGTTAGTAGATTAATAAGATAGCTATAACTACGGTTTTTAAAGCGGCATTCTACCGTATCTTATCTTTAAACGACCGATCGAAATCGTACGCTAGGCCTAAGAAAATAAGGGGCTTAATTTCCTTAATACCATAAGAGAATACGCCGAGGTAGTAAAGTAATTTTATAGCGTTTAGGTTTTAAAAGGAGGGGTTAATATCGTTAAGCGTTTCCGGTAAGCCGTAAATTACTAAAAGCGAATCGACCTTATTAACGTTATAACCTCGGCGTAAAATACGCCGATCGGCGAATCCCTTAGCCGTAAATCCTCCGTTCGGTTTATCGCATAAGCCGAAGTCTACCGTTTTTCTATAACCTTAATACCTAATCCCCCTTACTTCTTCGTATTAACGGACGTAAACCTCCGCTACGATAATCTCGTTAAGGTTATAACGCGTTTCTTTCCTTTCCCCGGATTAAAAAGGATTAATGCTTTTTAATTAAGGGAAACCTCTATACCGTATAGGTAGAGGAAAAATACCTAGTTAATTCTCGGGACGCGCCCGTTCCCTTACTATCCCTTTAATTAGGAGGGTTAAGACGAAATTAAGAAGAAGGTAGCCGAGATAAAGAAGGAAAACGCCGATCGGGTTAGATCGGCGAGGGTAAACCGGACTAAGTTAGTCGTAAAATAATAAAAGGGCTTCCTTATAATATTAAACGAGAAGCTAAAGATACGACGGTAGTAATTAGATAGTAAACAGGAGCAGCGTGGGCACGCTGACGGAGGCACGAAACAAGGGCTATCCAACTGCCAACAACTGGCCCAGTGCCGATCAACCAAGATCACAGCTGTAAACAGCTGTAATCGGTTGATCGGCCAGCTGAAAACGGCAGCTGGGAAAGGAGAGGCTGGAAAAGGGCAAAGACGAGGATGGCTAGAAAGGCATAGCAAGAAACGAGTGAATGGCTATAGGTCGTAATATCTATAGGTCTAAGTCTAACTAATGAAAATATGAATACGCGACCTATATAAATATATATCGAAAAGGCTACGTGGCCTAGATCCACCGCACCACTACAGCCTCCTTAGTTTAATTGATCCGTAAGGAGTAATTAAACTCCTAATAACAGGTACGGTGGCTCTCGTTTCCTACTAAACCTAATTAACCACTGATCAACCTAATCCCGATTAACCCTAATTAACTGAAAGCTAGCTAGTTTAATTAAAGGCTAATAGGATAAGTTAGGAAGAAATAGGGTAATCCTAACAACTGGGAACGATTATAATAATAATAAGTGGATAGTGGGGTAGGTAACTGACTACAGCCGTGCCTGATCCTAAACCTAAACCTAATTAATCCTAAACCTAATCGGTACCGTGGCTAACTAGGAGCTAAGCCAGTTCACTCCAAAGGCCATTAGGAAATAATAGGAAAGATCTAATAACAAAAACAACTGGGCTAACGGAGCTATAACCTATAAACTAACCTAATCAACCTATTCCTAATTAACCCTGATTAACTAGGAGCGAGCCAGGTCCATTAGGGCCATTAAGAAATAACAGGGATTAATAGTCAGGAAATAGAAACTATAACGGGTAGGTAAAACAAGCGTAGCTCCCGTAAGAAACGAAAGAAACAATCCCATACGATGTAACGTAATCCCGTCCTTCTCGTCCATAACTGGCTTTACCGATCCTTTTAATTGATCCTAATCCTATAAACTAACTAATATATCCTGTTTATATCCGACTGTTCTCGTTTCTAACTATTGTTCGTCCGGTAGCATTTACCGGGCTTCCCTTAACCCTCGATCCCTCCCCTGTACGTAGTTCTAGGGGCTCTGGCTCTTCCTACCAACTACATATCGGTAAAGGCGATAAGAGGGGTCTCCGGGTATTAACCTATAACTCGTTTCTTTTCTATAGCTATTTCTAGGCTTTCTTATTCAATATCTTATCTATCTCGTATCGCGGTATCGTCTATATGGGTCTTTCGCGCTAATCGGTAGGTCCCGATTAGGTTCGTAGGTATAAGGTATATCGGTATCTTCTTAGTAATTAAGGGTATCGTAGCACCTATCGGTCAGGGAGGAGAAACCTCCCTAGGTACCGTAACTAGCTGGAAGGGATAAAACAAGGGCGATTAAGATAGCAAGCCTCTTACGGTTAAAATAAATCGATCGGTAAAGAACGGATGCCTTTAAGCGCGTATTATAAAAAGGGGTAGTAGCGGTAACTTAGTCAGATCAACTAAGGGCGAAAAACTACTATCTAGGCACTAGTGAAAAACGACGGAGGCAAAACCGGGTAAAAACGGGTATAGCTCCTTTAAAAGAGATAATTAAGAAACGAGAACAGGGATTCCTACTGATCGGCGAACGAGCTTTTAGGTAAGCTAATTAAAAGCTAATGGGAGGGCGTGGGTTATTAAGATGGTCGCCATAGTTATCTACCCTCCCTATTAATCCAGCCACCTGAAAATTCAGACCAAAAGCCACGAAAACGGCTCTGGAGCTACGAAAACAGCTCCTGATTAACTAAAAAACAGAGAATCTCCTAATCGTCGTATCCTGAACCTATTAACTATAAAAACGGTCGATTAAAAGGTCGCTCCTAAGGCTAAGGTGAGGACGAGCTACTGGGTGGTCGCTACTAAACAGGAGCAGCGTAGGCACGCTGACGGAGGCACGAAACAAAGGCTATCCAACTGCCAATAACTGGCCCAGTACCGATCAACCAAGATCACAGCTATAAACAGCTATAATCGGTTAATCGGCCAGCTGAAAACGGCAGCTGGGAAAGGAGAGGCTGGAAAAGGGCAAAGACGAGGATGGCTAGAAAGGCATGGCAAGAAACGAGTAAATGGCTATAGGTCGTGATATCTATAGGTCTAAGTCTGACTAATGAAAATATAAGTACGCGACTCATATAAATACACATCGAAAAGGCTACGTGGCCTAGATCCACCGCACCACTACAATAGTAGCCGATGGAATAGAGTTTCGCGGTAGTTTTTAAAGGGAGATATTAATCGGGATATACCGTATTATCCTTTTTAATTTAATTATCCCTTACGGTATAATTAAACTAAGGAGGCTATAATAATACGGTAAGATATGCCTTCTTAATGTATTACGTAATACGCTACGATAGGCCTTATGCTTATATAAAGTAACTATAGCTCCCGTAAGTACGGGATATACCATACTTATCATTTAATTTATTACCTAATTAGATTACTATCTTTATTATTTTTACCTTAATTAAAGATTTATTTTTACCATTAGATTCGTCGTTCTCCGATTAATATATCTATTTTAGTTATAGGCGCTTAAGTTACTTCGTCGTACCGCTATAGCCGAATAAGTAACTTTTGCGTTTTATCCCTTTTCTCCCTTTACCTCTTATGCCTTCGGGCTAGCGACTACTATATCTCTACGACTAAGAGGCATAGCTAAGATACGATAACTACATTAGATTCCTTATCTTTCGATTAGTATAGCGATACTAGTTTTATCCGTCTTAGACTATCGTACGTACTATAGTCTTCGATAGAGTACACTTTTAAGTAAACCTATCCGGGTCTCTAGCATCGCGTACGCTCTGCTCCTCCTTAATATCTAAAGATTAATACCGTCTTTCTGATAATTAACTTACTAACTACCGCTTTTTTTAGTACTATATCGCCGTTCTTATTATTAATTCTATTCGCTTTGATATTAATTTCGTAAAACGATTAAAGAAGGTTAGTTTAGCTTTTTATTACAGTTTTACGAGCTATTCGTTAAATAAAAGCCGTATATTAATAAACTAAAACTAAACGAGAATAAAACGAGAGGAAGTATATCTTATAAGCTGTTACGGTTTTACGAGCTATTTGCTAGGTAAAAGCTGTATATTAATAAACTAAAGCTAAACGAAGAGAAAAAAGAGAAAAAGGTACGCCTTATAGGCTACACCTATAATAGCTAGCCTTATCCTCCGTAATTACTAGGGGCTAATTACGTACTATGCCTTAGCATTATCCAAGGCCTTATAATAAGTATAGCCTATTATATAAGGTCCCTTCCCGGAAAAAAAAATACGCTTTACCGCCTTTTTCTTTAGCGTTTAACCTTAATAACCTAACCCGTTTTCCTTCCTATACCTTAGGATACGTACCGCATCCTTAAGTATTATTTCCGTTCCTTAGGATGCGTTAATCGTTTCCTAGGTTACTACCTTCGCCTCTTAAGGTATTAGTACTTCCTTAAGGTTTTTTCCTTTTCTTTTCGTTCTTCGGGGTATTAATACCTCCTGGGTAGGGCTCTCTTTCTTCTTCCCGGGAGTTATACTATATCCTAGAGTCTCCTCCTCTTCCGCCGTTTCCTTCCGGGGCCTTTCGTTTCCCGGGGTATTACTCTAAGTACCTCTAGCCCCCTAGGTATTCTTCTCCCAGTATCTTATTCTTCCTTAGGACTTTCTTCTTATTCTTTTATTTAGGAGTTACTACGTATCCCCGGGTATTACCTCCGTTCCCCGGAGTATTACTACTCCCTAGGTCTCCTTCTCCCCCGTAGTTCTCCCGGGGTTCTTTACCTATCGGGTACGCCTTTCTGGTAGCTACTCTTCCCGGAAGCCCTCTCCCTATCCTCCTCTTCTTAAGATATTACTAACATTCCGAATGTTATTTAATCCCTTAGTATATTATTTCCTTAGGGCCGTTATTTATTTTTTAAATTACGTTATCTGTTCCCCGGGGTATTATTTTCGTTCCCTAGGGTATTACTATTTTTCGAGGCTACTATCTTCGTTCCTTAAAGTACTACTACTTCCCGGGGCTTCCTTTCTCTTCCTAAGGTATTATTACTTTCTTAAGGCTGCCGTTCCGATCCTCTTATTAAACTATAAAGCTTTAAAGCTCCGTGTACAAAGTTGTATATAAGCGCTTATTAAGTCTAGCTTAACTTCCGTAGCTACGGGATTGTCGGTCCGTCTACCGCCGTTTAAAAACCTTCGTTTATCCTTTTAATTAAAGGCTAAGGGCTTATTCGTATTATTAACAGAGCCGTAAGGCTCCGCCTAAGGACGCGTTAAGTACGCCTTTTTGTTTATTATTAAGAGGCTTAGGACCCCTCTTACCGTTTAGAGGCTAGGGGCTTATCCGTATTATTAACGAAGCTGCGAGGCTTCGCCGGAGAACGTATTAATGATACGCCGTCCTTATTCATTTAAAGATTATCATTTATCCGTATTTATTAACAGAGCCCTTTAGGGACTCCGCTTTAGGGCGTATTAAGCGCGTCTTTCCGTTTATTACTAACGCCTTTAGCGCCTTTATCGATACTATTAAAAGGCCGGTAGCCTTTTTATAAATCGCTAGTATCTTTAATACTTTTATCGAAGTATTATTATTTTAACCGAAACCTTATTATTTTTCCTACTATTCTAGCGCTGTTCCTTTTTTATATTACGCCTCGGGCGTTCTTTCCTCGTACTAAGGAGGAGCAGAGCGTACGCGATGCTGGAGACCCGGATAGGTTTACTCGAAAGTATACTCTATCGAAGACTATAGTACGTACGATAGTCTAAGATAGGTAAAACTAGTATCGCTATATTAATCGAGAGGCAAGGAATTTAATATAGTTATCGTATCTTAGCTATGCCTTTTAGTCGTAGAGATATAGTAGTCGCTAGCCCGAAGGTATAAGAGGTAAGGAAAGAAAAGAAGTAAAACGTAAAAGTTATTTATTCGGCTATAGCGGTACGACGAAGTAACTTAAGCGCTTATAATTAAAATAGATATATTAATCGGAGAACGGTAAATCTAATAATAAAAACGAATCTTTAATTAAGGTAAAAATAATAAAGATAGTAATCTAATTAGGTAGTGAATTAAATAATAAGCATATTATATCCCGTACTTACGGAAGCTATAGTTATTCTATATAGGTATAAGACTTATCGTAACGTATTACGTAATATATTAAGAAAGTATATCTTACCGTATTACTATAGCCTCCTTAGTTTAATTATACCGTAAGGAATAATTAAATTAAAATAGGTAGTACGGTATATCCCGATTAATATCTTCCCTTAAAAACTACCGCGAAACTCTATTCTACGGGCTATTATTTAATTATTACCGTCGTATCTTTAGCTCCTCGTTTAATATTATAAAGGAGTTCCTTTATTATTTTACGGCTAACTTAGCCCGGTTTACCTTCGCCGATCTAGCCCGATTAGCGTTCTCTTTCTTTATCTCGGTTACCTTCTTCTTAGTTTCGTCCTAGCCCTCCTAATTAAGGGAATAATAAGAAAGCGGGCGCGTCCCGAGGGTTAACTAGGTATCTTCCTTCTATCTATACGGTATAAAGGTTTCCTCCGATTAAAAAGCTCTAATCCTTTCTAAGCCGGGGAAAGGAAGGAGGCGCGTTATAACCTTAACGAGGTTATTATAACGAAGGTTTACGTCCGCCGATACGAGGAAGTAAAGGGGGTTAGGTATTAAGGCTATAAAGAAACGGTAGTGTCACGGTTTTAAGAGCTATTCGCTAGGTAAAAGCCGTATGTTAATGAACTAAAGCTAAACGAGGAGAAAAAGGAAGAAAGTATATCCTATGGGCCGCACTTGCGATAGCTAGCCTTATCCGCCGTGGGTGCTGATTACGTGCTAAGCCCTGGCACTAGCCAGGGCCCTACTATGGGCATAGCCTATTATATAAGGTCCCCTCCCGGAAAAAAAAAAAAAAAGAGTACGCCCTGCCGTCCTTTTCTTCGGCGTTTAGCCCTAATAACCTAACCCGTTTTTCTCCGCGCGCCTTAGGATGCGTGCCGCATCCTTAGGTACTGCCTCCGTCCCCCGGGTTGCTACCTCCGCCGCCTAGGGTGCTAGTATATCCCTAGGCCCCCTTCCGTTCGACGTTTCCCGGGGTATTAATGCCCCCCGGGTATGGCCTTATTCTCCTTCTCCTTCCTGGCGGTTATACTATACCCCGGGGTCTCCTCCTCTTCCTTCGTTTCCTTCCCGGGGCCTTTCGTTTTCCCGGGGTACTACGCCGGGCGCCTCTAGCCCCCCGGCGCTCTTCCTCCGGGTCCTACTCTTCCCCGAGATCTTCTCCTCTCCCTCCTTATCCTCCTCCTCCTAAGGTACTACCGGCGCTCCGGGTACTATCTAGCCCCCCGGTATATCATTTCCCTAAGGCCGCTATTTCCGTCTCCCGGGTTACGTTATCCGCTTCCCGGGCTGCTATCTTCGTTTCCCGGGGTACTACTACTCCCCGGGGGCTACTAGTCCCGATCCTCTTGTTAAACCGTAAAGCTTTAAAGCCCCGCGTACGAAGTCGCTATCATAGGGCGCCTGCTAGGTCTAGCCTAGCTCCCGTAGCTACGGGATCGTCGGTCCGTCTGCCGCCGTTTAAAGACCCTCGTTTATCTTCTACTAGAGGACGTACTAGAATACGCCGTCCGACTCGTTTAGAGACCATCGTCTATCTTCCGCTAACGGAGCGAGGGCTCCGCTTAAGGGCGAGCTAAGGCGCGCCCTTCTTTCTACTGTCGTTAAGAGGCCTGCGGCCTCTCCTACCGTTTAGAGGCCAGGGGCCTATCCTTCCGTTTAAAGGCCAGGGGCTTATCCGTACTACTAGCGGAGCCGCGAGGCTCCGCCGGAGGACGTGCTAAGGCACGCCGTCCCTACTCGTTTAAAGACTATCGTCTATCGTCCGCTAGCGGAGCTAAGGGCTCCGCTTAAGGGCGAGCTAAGGCGCGCCCTTCTTTCTGCTGTCGTTAAGAGGCCTGCGGCCTCTCCTGCCGTTTAAAGGCTAGGGGCCTATCCTTTCGTTTAAAGGCTAGGGGCCTATCCGTACTACTAGCGGAGCCGCGAGGCTCCGCCGGAGGACGTACTAAGGTACGCCGTCCCTACTCGTTTAAAGACCATCGTCTATCATCCGCTAGCGGAGCTAAGGGCTCCGCCTAAGGACGCGCGGGGGCGCGTCCTCCCGTCTGCTGCTAGCGCCGCTAGCGCCCTTATCGAAGTACTGTTATCCTAGCTTAACCTATCGTTTGTCGCTATTCTAACGCCGTTCCTTTCTTATGTTACGCCTTAGGCGTTCTTAACTCGCGCCTCAGGCGCGGCTTAACTCCGTAAGCGTTATACTTTAGCGCTTTATTATCTTTCTCCGGAAAAAAATTTTCCGCCGTTTTTAGCCGTAGATTTCGTCGATTTCGTCGTTCTTTTATCTCGAAATTACCGTTTAAATCTGCGTTTTCTCGGGATTATCGGTCGTTTCTTCGGTTATCTTATGTCGGTCCTCTTTCGTAGGTACTACCGGCGCGTATATCCATGCTAATACCGCCTTTTCGACTACTAACTCTACCGTATGATATCGCCTTTCCTACTGTTAATCCCGCGTGCTAAGATATTATCTCGTCGGTTTTTTTCGTAGGTACCGCCGGCGCGTAAGTCTAAAACTAATACCGCCTCTCCGACTATTAGCTTAGTACCGCTTCTCTAAGGGCTATATCGCCGTTCCTACTACTAATTTCGCTCGCTAAGATATTAATCCTTAAAACGATAAAAGAAGGTTAGTCTAGCTTTTTATTACGGTTTTAAGAGCTATTCGCTAGGTAAAAGCCGTATATTAATAAACTAAAGCTAAACGAGGAGAAAAAGGAAGAAAGTATGCCCTATAGGCCGCACTTGCGATAGCTAGCCTTATCCGCCGTAGGTACTGATTACGTACTAAGCCCTGGCACTAGCCAGGGCCCTACTATGGGCATAGCCCATTACAGGTAGACTTCGGCTTACGCGATAAACCGAACGAAGGACTTACGGCTAAGGGGCTCGCCGATCGGCGTACTTTACGCCGAGGTTATAACGTTAATAAGGTTAATTTACTTTTAGTAATTTACGGCTTACCGAAGACGCTTAACGATATTAATTTCTCTTTTTAAAACCCGAACGTTATAAAATTACTTTACTACCTTTACGTATTCTCTTATAATATTAAGGAAATTAAGTTCCTTATTTTCTTAAGCCTAGCGCGCGATTTCGATCGGTCGTTTAAAAATAAGATACGGTAAAATGCGGTTCTAAAATCCGTAACTAAAGTTATTTTATTAGTTTATTAACGCGACGTAATAAATAAAATAAGGGGTTATGTCGGGCTCGAAGCTACCGCTTTCCTAAGCTCGCTATAACTAACCGAGCGCGTACGCCGCCCGATCGAAGGCGCCGTTCCTAACTATATTAAAACTATATAGTTTCCGGAGCTTAGGAAAGTAAAGCGCTACGGCGAAGTAAGCCTAAGAGAACTTCGAGGGATCGGTAATAACTCGTTCGGGGTTTATTAAATCCGTATAAATCGTAAAAACTAAAGCGGAAGCGGGGTTATCGAAGAGGTACCGGCGGGTTAGAAAGTCGAACGATTCTACCGATCGGTAGCTAATCGTTTAATACGGGTTTACTTCGAAGGCCGCCTTCCTACTTTCGAGGTCGTAGCTTATTATAATATAGAAGGTACGGATATCCTCGTTAATAAGGTAGTCGTAACGGGCGATATAAACGAAAAAGTTAGCTAGGGCTACCTTCGTTTATTCTTATTATTATTAATTCATAATTCGGGGCTAATTAACGGATAGCCGGAAGACCTAAGCTATATCGGATCCTAATTCGATCTAGCTCCTCCCCGAATCGTAATTATCTAAAGTACTAAGCTAATATTCCTTTATATTACTTTAATTATCTTTATTACTATAAATCTCCCGTAAGAGTTCTATTAAGTCGGTTAGATCGGCGCGACGTACGTTTTTATAGACGGAGGAAAGGAAGAAGGAGGGAGGGATTCCGGCAGAGCAAGAGGAAGATATAATAAAAATAAAAAAAGAATTAAGGAAAGAAGAAGAAAAGATAATAAATTAAAGGTAAAAATAAGAATTTAAATTAATAATAAGAAAGGTAGGCTAGAGATTAATAAGAATATAATAATTATAAGGGGAGGATTTTCGAAATAAGATACCTAAAGAGGAAAAAAAAAGGAAGGAAGGGAGACGTATCGACGATATAATTAGATATACCTTTACGGCTAACGCTTTAGGAAAGCGCGTTCCCTCCTTATTATATGCTCTTAGTAAAGTAATAAATGCGTACGTTCGCGGACTCGTAATTAAACGTAGGCTAAGGTAGGTACTATCGAAACTCTCCTAAGTACGGTACTTACGATCTAAGTAACGTATTCGACTTTCTCGTTTTCGTCCGACCTTTCCTCTTATTTCTCGTTATTTTACGGTTCCGATTTATTTCCTTTCTTCCTCTCTTTAGGTCCTCTATTTTTATTTTTATTCGTTTTTCGATTTCTCTTAATTTTAAATTTATAATTTCGTCGTTCCTATCTTTTTCTTTCTTATATATATATATATAATAAACCCTATTATTTAAAAATAATTCCTTAAACTAAACCGGGCGTTCGCCTTTAAGCTACTCGAGTAGCTTAAGGCTACGGAAATTACCGACGAGGAAATCGCCGGGACGTTTAAAAAGGCTAAGGAGGATAAGAAAAAGGCCGTAACGCATTAGCGGGTTAAACCGATACCGCCGCCGGTAAACCTAATAAATAAATAACCTAACGAATCTTTCCGCCGGTTACCCTTTACCGAGGAATTCCGGGACGTTAATCGGCTAATTCCTAAGCCTTAGTAGGTACCGTATATCCCGTACTCCCGCCCGTTAAACTAAAGCCCGAAAGTAATTATCGGCCGGTAGCTCCGGAATATCGAAGAAATTCGGATAATAAACTAATAATACTAAGTATATAGCTCTTAATATTAATAAGATTTATTAATCGAGGGTTAAATTAATTAATAATAAAATAATTCGTAACGTTCGGTTCTATTTTCTAGGTAGGCCGGCGGCCGGCCGGTATATCGCATAGGAGATCTTAAGTAAGGATTTTTAAGAGGTTACTTACCTTTAAAGCTATGTTATATCCCTCGCCCGTTACGTTTAATCTTCTCGCCGTCGGACGTTATTTATAGAGATTAATAATAAGAAGCCGGTCGGCGAGTATTTCCGTCGATTAACGACGGACCTTCGTTACGTCGTTAATTTATTCGTTTAATAGTATAGGATATCTAACGAAGTACCTTATTAGTATTATAAGCGCCGGTTCGCTTCCTCCGATACCGCTAAGTACGTAGGTATATAGCCTTTCTTTTCCTACCGATCCTTAGCCTCCGATCGTATTTTTAGGTACTCCTACGGCGTCTGCCTCTTTTTTATTAACGGGATACGTTATAAATTCTAGGACGAGCGGTTTACCTACGTACGGGTAAGGATAGATCGTAATCCCCCTTTAATAAAGGATCTAAGCTAGGCCTTATACCTACTTATAATACGGGTAATAAAGGAAGAGTTACTAGCTATAATAAACTCGAAAATCGCTACGTTCCGGGGGTCGGGAAGTAAGTAAGTTTTTAGTTTTCTTAGTAACTAATAAATAAGGAATAAGGTAAGGGAATTAAGAGGAAAAAAGAGGTATTAATCGGCGGGTATATATTACTTCTGGCTTATTTTTAGACGCGTATTCCTTTTCTTTTCCTTTTTCTTTTAATTTTATTAATATGAATTACTTTCCTTGCTTTTTTTTTAAATACTAAAATATGCCTATATTAAAATGTAATAGTTACGTAATACTAGGATCTTAGTATCCCGGATTCCTAATAATAAACGCAAAGGATAACTTATTTAAATATAGGAACGCGTTAATCGGCGTTAATAATCTATAGAAACATACTTTCTTTTAAGGTAAGAGATAGGGGGGGGGCGTATTTATTAGTATTATGATTTAAGGTATTAATTTCGTATATAAATTATCGGTTTAATAACTATATAAGGATAACTTCTTTCCTTTTTTACTTAGGAAAGCGATTATATGTTAAGCTCCTAGGCTTTATTATTCTTCGATCGGTATAGGTAGGTTATTTTAAGGTACTATAGCTTTATCGTATTATAATAAGAGGGTTATTTATTAAATCGGGTCGATCTCTTTAGTCCGGGTTTATCGTTAGGTATAATTTCGTATCCTTTAAGCTTTTTATTTAATATTTTTATTATAATTCGTACCTTATCGTTTAGGGCTAATTATTTTTCTTCTTCGTCGTCGATTACCGAGGGTATAGGTTCTAGGCCTCCTTTAGCTTAGGGGTCGTTAATAGTCGTCGATTTTTAGTTCTTATATTTAATCGGTAATAGGCGTATAATTTATTCGTCTTTTTCCGGGTTTTTTAGCTCTTAAAACCCGTTAATATCTTGAATAAACTTCCGTAGTTTATAGCCTAAAACTAGGTATAATAACGTAACTTTATCCGGTTCTTTAAGCTTATAACGATTATAGCCTAGATCTTCGGCGATTAAGTACGGTTTCTTTTAATAGTACTTTAGTTTTACGGCTATCGACTTATTTATATATCGTAGCGTATCGTATAATAGCACGAGGTCGTCGGTTTTTAGAGGCTCTTTTCATATTTAATAAGCGTTTTTCTCGTCCTAATACTAAGTAGCTTCCTTATATTTAACCGCTAAAAGCTTAGCTACGGCTAATATATCTTCCTAACGCTTTTCGATTAATCGTACGCGTATAGCTAAAAGCGATTCTCGGTTCGGGATATTCTTTTAGTTTATAATACGCTAGGTCGGAATAACGGTTTCTATCGGGATAATAATCTTACGCTTATATATTAATTCGTATAGCGATATTTCGTATAAGCGTATCGAAGTTCTATTTATTTATATAATTACGCTTAATAAGTTCGTTTATTTCCGATTATTACCGTTTATACCTTTTATAAGGCCTTTGTAAATTACTTTATACCTAACCTCGATTATATCCTAGGATTACGGGAAATAAGTAATACCGATTTTAACTCTAGTACCGATTAATTCTATTACTTTACGGACCTTCTTTTATTTTCGGAATTATTATTATACTTAATTACTAAGGGTACGCCGTACTATAGGAATATTTATTCCTAAAGGAACTTAGCGATCGTTTTAGAATTTATTTTTTTCATAACTCGAGCTTCGAAAAAGCCGGATAATTCGTTTCGTGCTTCGATTATTACGATAAATCCGTTATTTATTAATATATATTATACGTTTATTACCTAATAAGTAAGAACGTTAATTAACTCGTTATATAAAGCGGGGTCGACTTTCCGGGTATTATTTTCTTTTTAGTATTTAAAATACGATTTAATTTCTCGGGCGACGTATTCGAATATACCGCGCTAGTAATATAGTTTAATTATTCGATCGTAGGTCGAAGTACGTCCCCTATAGCCGAAATCCTCGTAGTAATTTTTAATTATAACTTTACGTAATTTCTTTTAGTCGATAATTCGTCGTATATTCTTATACTTCTCGGGCTTCCTTTATAGGATACCTTCCGAAACGACGTATTTAAGCGCTTCCTTCTTAAACCGGGTTTATCGCTTTTAATATCCTATTAATCGGTTATTTCTTAATCGGGTAAGTAATTAAAATCGCGTAAGAAACGTTACTATTTTTTACGACTTTATCGATTATTCTTCCGGCGGTTATAACGGTAAGGCTTTATCGTTAGATTATTCGACGACGTTAAGTAATACGATTATATTTACGTATATTATATTAAGTTATATATTAATAAAGTCCTTTATATCGCCTTTTTATTAATCGTCGTCGTCGTCGTTTAAGCCGCTAGGTTTACGTAAGAAACCGTCCGTAACGAAATATCTCTTACCGGATATATATTAAATATCGAAGCTAAATATTTTAATATAAGTTATTTACCTAATAAGTATAGCGCCCGGGAGGCTAAAGAATCCGTCGTTAAGTTAAGCGATTAATACTTTAGCGTCGGTTTTAAGTACGAAGTAAATATCGTAAAGGTAGTTTCGAAGCCGTCGTAGGAACTTAACGACTCCTAAGTACTTTCGCTTTATAGCGTCGTAGTTTAATTCCGCCTCTCTTTAAATCCCTAACTCGTATTTCGAAGGTTTAAAGTTACCTTTATCGTTATCCTAACTTAATACGTAGCCTTAACCGTTTCTTAATGCGTCGACTTTTATTTAGATTAATTATTCGATAGTATAGTTTAAAATAATTAATACCGATACGTTAATAAAAATAATTTTAAGCGAATCTATAATATATTATTAATCGATATCCTAAATAAAGTTTACTTCCTTACGTATTAATACTAAGAGGGGTTTAGCGATTATAACGTAGTAATCGATTTATATCCTAAAGAAAACCGTAATACCGATAAAAGACATTACTTCGTTTATATTTTTATATAACTTCTATTTTAAGATCTTAATTATTTTCGCTTCCGAGGGCTTCCTATCGTTTATATCGTATAGATATTTAACGATTACTATACTGCCTTTATATTAGGTAGATTTAACGGCGTTAATAATAATATTAATTAATTCGAAGTTTAGAAAAACGGCGTCGATATTCTCTAAGTGCTTTAAAATAAAGCGTCGTATTTCTAGAAAAGCCTTTTAGTTATCGTATTTCGATACCGGTCCTTTAATATTAACGTCGTCGAAAAAAGGCTCGTATATAATAGGGATTAAATCGTAAAGAATTCGTATAACGGCTCGGAAAAAAGCAGTAATTAAGTTCGTCGCGCTTTATAATAGAGTCGTTATACGTAAAAGGCTAATAAGAGTAGCGAACGTAGTTAGGTTATGGTTCGTTTCCGCTAGCGTTACTTAGTCGTACCTAAAGAAAAAGTCGACGATTATAAGGATTAAATATATAGCGAATTCTTAAGTAAAGAAGTCTTTATCTTAGGATAGGAAGGCGTCGCGAATAATTTAGACGTTAAGTTTTATCGTAAAGTTAATAAGTCGTAAATTACTATCTTTTTTCTCGACTACGAATTACGTATTTCGATAAGGACCGTAATTTTCTTCTAGGATTCCGTTCTTTAGTCGTATACGTAAGATTTCGATTATTCGTTCCTTAAAGGATATTAAAATAAGGATACCCTTACCTTACTAAGCGTTATATAATACCGTTTTAATCTTATAATCGAGGTAAACCTTAGGTCGGATTTTCCCGATTTTAAAGAAATCCTAGGCTAAGGCTATCTCTCTTCGGTATAAGATCTTAATAAATACGTCTTTCTTTTAATCGGTTAGTTTCGTATTTAATAATCTTACTTTAATAGCGTTAAGCCTTTTTATTATTAATCTAATACTTTAAGGGTTACTAACGAATCTTAGTATAATATTCTTATAGGATTTATCGCGTTATAATATTTCTAGCGGCTCGTACTTCGACTTAACCTTTTTTATTACTTAATCCTTTTAATCGAATATTCCTAGCGGTATTTAACCGTCTAACGGTACGTTATTTACGGACTAAACTTTACGCGACTTAGGTTTATATATAGTATTAACTAAAAACGTACGTTTAATTTAGTAAGTTAATTCCGAAATAAGGGCTAAGTCTCGCTTATATTATTTCGATTTTTACGTCGTATATCGAATTACTTTTATAACGGCTTTATTAAAAACGTAACGGAATTTTTCGTCGCTTAATTTAATAATCGCTTTATCTTCTTTATTTAAACTAAGTTCGAGGGCCGATAAATTCTTAGCTTCGAAGATAAGTACTACCTTTATATCGTCGTTATAAAGGCGGGTATAATTAATTTTAACTTAGAGGCTAGCGTCGGTTTCTAGGTATTCGGCTAGGAACGCGTTTTTAGGCCTATATACGTTATTAAAGCGGCCTAAGGTATTAATAGTATTTAGTTTTTTTAATCGCCGAATATAAGGCTTAGTAACGTATCGCTTTTTAAGTTAATAGCGAGAGGAATTATTATCCGGGCCGAGCTAAAGTTAACGGTTTCTATAAAGGTACTTCCGTTAAATTCGAGTTTCATACGGAACTAGAAGATAAAGTTTATATAAAGTAATAAGGAGTAACTAACGAACCTATCTTTAACGACGTAAATCGGTAAGCGAAGGTAGTAATCGGTAAGTTAGATAGAACCGTCGATTATTCCTATATATAGGGTTTCTATAAAGGATTTAAAACCTCGTTATATCGCCTTAGTACCGGTTATAAGGAAACGCTACTTCTTTACGTAGCTTTCTACGATTATACTCGATTACGTCTCTATATCGATTACCGTAGATACGAGAGTTTTATTTCCGTTAGGTCTTACGTTAACTACTAGCTTAGGGAGAGGCCGGATATAGTTTTTAATATCCTTCGCGATAATAAAATTTACCGTTATTTCATTCGAAGGGTTAGTAAACGGGGCGGTAGTTTACGGTACGCTAGGTATTTTAACGCTTTCTTTCCGATCCTTTTATATTTATTCCTTTATAATCTTAATAACCTTAAGCTAACCTTCGTTAATCTTTATAGCGCATATCGTAAGGTATTTAATTACTTATTCTAAAAACCCGGGTATAAACTTAATTAGGTTGTCTTACGAAACCTCGAAGCGCTTCTTATTATTCTTATTAATCTTATTTAACTAAAACTCTCCTAATAACTTATTAATAGTTTTCGTTTTCTTAGCTTAGTCGTTCGTATTCGAAGTAACGTTCTTACCGGCTTTAGTCGGTTTACGCTTAGGTTATAACGATAGGACTTTTATATCCTCTTAATCGGGTACTTTTCTTTCGATATATTCGCCGTTAGGACCTTTAGTTTACTTAATTACGTTAACTTCGATTAGGTTTATCTTAATAATACCCTTATAATAGCAGATATCCTCGTCGTCGATAAGACCTTTAGTTTAATTATAACTTAAGATCTTAGTTTCGTATAATTCGTAGCTATATTTACGTTCGATTATTTAAATAACGTTAATTTCCGATATAGCTCTAGGTATTTCTTTTTATTTCAGTACTATATCCTCGTTCTTAAAGTATCGTAGGTCGAGGGATATAAGCTTTAGCTTTCCGGTTAAATAGTAATATGTTATCTTACGTACTTATTCTAGAGATTCCTTACTTTAATATACGTAAAATAAAATATAATAAGCGATCGGTTCTTCTTTACGCTTAGATTAGGTAATAATCGATCTTAAGATTAGTATTAATTCCGGCTTATCCGGGTTTCCGTTCTTAAGGTAGTATAGTCGCTTTTTATTCCTATAGTAAAACCGATTCTAGGTTATATTCATTAGTAGCGGGTAACGGATATAGTTATAAAGCTAATCGAAAATACTATAAAATTAATATTCGAATTTCTTATAATTACTCGATTAAGTTAATAAAATCCTATTACGTATGCCTCGGTAATCTAATATAGTATTACGTCTAAAGCTTACTAAGGTTCTTTCGTTAGTTTATAAATTATAAAGACTTAAGTTCCGAACCGCGTTTACTAGGAACGGGTTTTCTTATTAATATTATTAATCGGCGCCGTACGTATTCCTAGGGCTATAAGAGCTATTTTTTTAACGGTAGTTCTACGAAGTTATCTTTATCTCTAGAGCGTTAAGTCGGTCGTAAAAGGCCTATATACTAGCTTTCTAACTAGTACCTAGGTAGCCGTAAGAAGGTCTAGGCTACGAGGAAAGCGGTAGTAAAGGTATCTAAAGGCTAGGAGTCGTTAATCGTTAAATTATTTATATTATAAGCTTCTCGGGTTCTTTAAAAGTTACCATTTTTTATTATCATCGTTCTTCGGCTTAGGCCTTATCGGTAATTTATACTACTATATAACGTTCCGCTTACTTATAAAGCTAGGTATAAAGAGTCCGGTAGTCGATATTTCCGATTTTATTATGGTTATAGTTTCCCGTTTTATAGAACTTTATAATTAAGGATATTCAGAGTTTATCGGTTAAGTATCCTACTTTTTAAGGAAGGTTTCCGTTATCGTTTACGAGCTTAGAAAGACGTTTATAGTTTATAAGATACGTAAAGATCGCCTTAAAATCGTTAATTACGTTATCTCGTTTTAGTTATACGAATTTACGTTTAACGTTAGCTTAGCCTCGTTTATCGGTAATCTTAAAACGGTACTTTAAGACTATAATAATAACTCTTTAAATTATTTAATCCTTCGTAACGTCGTTAATACGCTCCCTAATAATCTTAGTCGTAATCTATTCGCCGATTTCCTTAATCTTATCGTCGTCGCTTATACGGTAGCGGTTAAATAATCGATTTACCTTCTTTAGTTACTAGGTTACGTTATATTTATTAAACTTAAGCCTAAGGTAATCGGTAAGGTTAGGGAATCTAATAATTAGTATTACGATAATTAAGGTAGCTACCGGTATATTCTAATTATTAAAGGCCCCGTTATTATTATTTTAAGATAATATTATAGGGATTAGCGGAATAAGTATAAAGCCGCGGGTAAGGGGTAGTTAAGTAGGAGTTTTATCGTCGTCCTTTTCCTCTTCGGGCGAATATAAGGGCGGAAAGCTAGTATCGACTCTTAAGGTTTTTATTAGTAGTTTAATCTTTATTACTTCGGGTCCTAATAGCGATTTACTCCGTTTCCTAGCTACGGACTCCGTCTAGTTTATCGGTACGAGATATAAAGTAGAAAGAGGGGTAGTAGGAGTCTTATTATCTAACATAAGGGTAAAGGTAAGATAGTTATTATTTATATCCTAATACTTTTCCTTTAGCATAGGTATGTTATTATTTATTATATTATCTCGATTAATAAGGTCCGGGTATTATACGAGCTTTTTTAATCTGTTAACGCCTAACTAAAGTACGATACGTATTCCCTGGATTAATAATTTAATTATTATAAATAAGTCGACGATAATCCCTCTTATTAAGGTTTAGAAATCCTAACGTATAACCTTCGTTAAGGTAATACGTATAGGGGATAGATCCCGAGTAAAGGATCGCGTTAGATACGATACCGGTTATAGCTATGAGCCGGTTTCGATCTAACGGGGGCTATTTAATAATATTAACAGTATTATCGCTAGGCGTCGTTTTACGACTATATTAATACTTCTCGTTATATTAGTTATTAGTTAGTAATATAAGGCTAGTTTATATATAAGTATACTTATTAGCTCGCCTTTAGTTCCGTTTCCTTAATCCTTTATATTTACGTAGTCCTATTAATATTAATTCCTGGTTCTTTTTAAAACTATCGGTTATTAGTAGTTATTAATCTATTAATTCTATTTATATTATTAATATTAATATCTATATTATATCGTATACTATATCGTCGAGTCGCTACGTTTAGGTATCTTAAAATGCCTTTAATATAATAAGTTATTAGTATTTATATATTTAATTTATATCGATTAATAAGTTTAAAAGGAAAAAGAAGCTATCGTAAGGTCGGTTAAGGTATAATTACTATTAGCCTTTATCCGCCCTTAATATTAGTAAGGGAGTAGCGGGTCGTATAGGTTATCATAATTTATATTAAGGCGTTCGTACGTCCTCTATATAGATAGGCGAGCGTAAGGGGGGTTACCTTAATCGTTAAGAGCGCTATCTACTCGCGCGAGATATACTATGCTATTAGCGGTTCGAGGAAGCGGTTAGTATCGAGGGCTAAGTACTATCCCTAGTAGCGGTTAATATTACGATAGAAGTTTTCTAGGCTTACGGGTACCTTCCTATAAGTAGGTAAAAGGTTATACGAGGTTTACGTTAATCGTTATAAGCGTTATTTATTCGTCGTATTAGATCGTAGTATCGATAGCTTATTAGCGTTATAAGTATTAAGGACTAGGTAGTATCTTAATGGCTATAATATCGTAAAAGTTCCTAGGCTTATACGTACCTCCTTATAATAAATAAATAACTATAAGGCGGGATACTTTATTTAACGTAAAACGCGGACTACTTCGCGGGTTAAATAGCGGCGCCGACGGCGATCGGTATCCTTTAAATCCTAGTAACGTAATAAAAACTCCGTAAACTAAAGGTTAAGGGGTCGAAAAAATTATAGGGTAGTCGCTATTAAGGAGGAGTAAAGCGTACGCGATACTAAAGACCCGGATAGGTTTACTCGAAAGTATATTCTATCGAAGACTATAATACGTACGATAATCTAAGATAGGTAGAACTAATACTACTATATTAATCGAGAGGCAAGGAATCTAATGTAGTTATCGTATCTTAGTTATACCCCTTAGTCGTAGAGATATAATAGTCGCTAGCCTGAAGGTATAAGAGGTAAGGAAAGAAAAGGAGTAAAACGCAAAAGTTACTTATTCGGTTATAGCGGTACGACGAAGTAACTTAAGCGCTTATAACTAAAATAAATATACTAATCGGAGAACGACGAATCTAATAATAAAAACGAATCTTTAATTAAGTTAAAAATAATAAAGATAATAATCTAGCTAGGTAATAAACTCGATAATTAATATAGCATATCCCGTACTTACGGGAGCTATGGTTACTCTATATAGGCATAAGGCCTATCGTAGCGTATTACGTAATGCATTAAGAGGGCATATCTTACCGCACTACTACAGTACTTCGGGCGCAGCTTAACTTTACTAAGCGCTATATTCTAACGCTTTATTATCTTTCTTCGGGAAAAAGTTTTTTCGCCTTTTTTAACTACTAATTTCGTCGATTATAGATATTTCTGAACGTCTTTATATCGTATCTTCTTTGAAATTACCGTTTAAATTTATGTTTTCCCGGGTTTTCGGTTATCTTCTATCGGTCCTTTCTCCTAGGTACTACCGGCGCGTATATCCAAAAGCTAATACCGCTTTTCTCATTATTAACCTTACTAGCTACCGCTTCTTTAAGTACTACATCGTCGTTCTTACTATTAATTCCGCTCGCTTTAATATTAATTCTTTCAATGATAAAGAAGGTTAATCTAGCTTTTTATTACAGTTTTACGAGTTATTCGCTAGGTAAAAGCTATATATTAATAAACTAAAGCTAAACGTGGGGAAAAAGAAGAAAAAGGAACGCCTTATAAGCCGTACCTATAACAGCTAGCCTTATCCTCCGTAGGTACTGAGGGCTGATCACGTGCTATGCCCTGACACTAGCTAGGGCCCTACAATGGACACAGCCTATTACATAGGCCGTACTTATAATAGCTAGCCTTATCCTCTGTAGGTAATAAGGGGCTGATTACGTGCTATGCCTTGGCACTAGCCAGGGCTCTATAATAGGTATAGCCTATTATATAAGATAGGCGATTATCGCTTTATAAGTAATTATCGCCTTCTTTTTTAAGCGTCGTTTAACGAGTAACGTTTTTAGCATTTCTTAACGTCGCTCTTATAATTAAAGACTAGAGTCTTTTTATTCACTAGGTATCTTCATTCTTCTCTTTTTATATCTTCTAACCCGTACCTATTAGTACTCTCTTTAACCGTAGTTTTTAACATTTTACTTTTTCTTAATATTAAAGAAGCAGAAAATAAAAAAATTTCATTTTTTATTTCTTTAATAATTATAATTTATTACCTTATAAATATAAATATTATAAATATTATGAAAATAAAACTAAGACACAAAATCACAACCCTATATATAGGTGTCCAAGTACGT
This sequence comes from Durotheca rogersii, assembly GCF_024521655.1. NCBI lineage: Eukaryota > Fungi > Ascomycota > Sordariomycetes > Xylariales > Xylariaceae > Durotheca > Durotheca rogersii. The sequence continues at coordinate 29,116 of NW_026251309.1, forward strand.
ACCGAGGTCTCCAGGTCCTTACCTAATACGCGTAATGTGCACAGGCACATACAAACGCCGCAGGCTGTTTTATTACTTAGGGATTAGCTCTCCTTATACGGTTGCTGCGTAAGAAGGCAGGGCTACGTCGCAATTCTTCGCCGTTCTTATTGTCGTATCTCACTAATGGGCCAAAAGATTTCAGCCTCTTTTCCTTTTCTCCTTCTATTCTGGCTCCGTTCACTAGGCAAACAGCAAAGAACAATGTTTTTTTATGGGAGAGTCTCCCGATCCTTAATCTCTCCCTCATTACACAATTAGAAGGGGAAAAGAGAAAAAGGAAAGGAAAACGGAGATAGAGACTGAACAAACGACGAGAATACTCCCTCCGTCCTAAACTTAGGCGAAGGTAAGTCAACTCCTTTCCATTCCTGCCCAAATCCTCCCTCCCCCTCATGCAGCGTTGACTTGCTTAGGTGTTTGGAGGCAAAGTAACTAACGCTATGGTGAGAATATAGTTGAGTTGGACGTCCACACCTACGGCTACCAAAGAACACTCTGCTCCGAAGTCGTTGAACTTTCGCATCCTTTATTACCACCACCCTATCGCATTCCGCATATCGCAAATCCACACACACGCCGTCGCCATCCCTCTCGCCACAGAAACGCACAAGATCCCCACACTATCCAACTCCGACCTGCTTACGCCGTTCCCATAGCCATCGTTGGCCCACCTCATCCGGGTTCGCTCCCGGCCACAAGTCGCCCTAATGGCTGCCAGAAAATTACAGCAGGAAATCGACAAGTGTTTCAAGAAGGTCGCCGAAGGTGTTGCCGAGTTTGACGGCATATACGAGAAGATTGAGCAATCGAACAACCCCGCCCAGAAGGAGAAGCTTGAAGACAATCTCAAGCGAGAAATCAAGAAGCTGCAGCGGCTGCGTGACCAGATCAAGACATGGGCCGCTAGCAACGATATCAAGGACAAGGCTCCTTTGCTCGATCATCGGAAGCTGATAGAGACGGTAGGTGATGGGCGTATCCCCGTGATACACAAATTCCGTCGTCGCATTGCGTCTGCTTACCGCGTTGTCCTCTAGCAAATGGAGCGCTTCAAGGCTGTGGAGAAGGCGATGAAGACCAAGGCATACTCAAAAGAGGGTCTTTCCGCCGCAGCCAAGCTAGATCCGAAGGAGCAGGCTAAGGTCGAGGCTAGCGAATTCCTCAGCAATATGGTAGACGAGCTCGAGCAGCAGATCGAAGCCCTTGAGGCCGAAGGCGAGTCGATACAAGCTACCATGAAAAAGGGCAAGAATCATGCCTCTAAGGCGGATCGCATGGCCGCCATTGAGCGCGTGATAGAAAGACATAAATGGCACCAGGGGAAGCTCGAGCTCATTCGGCGGTCGCTGGACAACGGTGGTGTCGAAACCGAACAGGTGAACGACTTGGAGGAGAGCATCCGCTATTACGTCACGGACGGCATGACGGATGACTTCATACAAGATGAGGGGCTCTACGACGAGCTGAACCTGCAAGAAGAGGAGGACGTCTACGGAATGAGTCAAGAGAACGACCGGGTCTCGTCGCAGGACACGCAGTCTATACAGGAAGATACGGTCGAGCAGGATTCGCGGTCCGGCAGTCTACCCGGTAGCTTACCGAGTAGTCTACCGGGGAAGTCCCGGAGCGCTATCGAGGCGGCGGCGGCAGCCGGGAGGCGGCCATCGGGACAACTCAGGTCCCCCCTACCAACGCTAGCAACGTTACACAATCCACTGCCGAGCGTGAGCAACGCCAGCACTGCCAATTCTGCGATGAAACCCGCGTCACTACCGACGCGGCCTGCCGGAGAGGGCCTGAAATACGCTTCGGCGGCGGCAGCGGCGGCGGCAAGCGACAAGAACAACGTAGGCATCGCGCCACTCCCACCACCTCCCGGGTCTCAACCAGCTGTGCTAAGCACGGGGATCTCGCCTCTGCCACCGGCCGCACCCTCGAAGGCCAGTGCGGCAAATTCCCCCAATATAGCCTTCGTACAACCGGCGCCGTCGGAACAGAAGTCAGGAAATCTATCAGTTCCGACAGTAGCGCCCGAACCTAAGACATCTGACTCGGCTGGCGTGCCGTCGGCGCCTACGTCAAAGAGGTCGGAGAAGGCGGCGTCCTCCAAGGCCGCAGGTAAGGCACCAGCGGGCACTGATCAAGGGGAATCACCGAGGGGTAAATCGTGCAACGTGTGTCGTCTTTTTCTTCGGGTGTGCTAACGAGAGCAAGTAGCGGCGGTGGTGGCAGCGGCAAGCCAAGCGAATGGCGTGGCGAACGGGATCAGGCCCATAGAGGAGAGGGAGGAAGAGTCGATATACCACCTACCGGCGTCGCTACAGGACCTAGTAGAGTCGTTCGAGGTGACGAGGAAACGGGCCGCGGCGGTGAACAGCGCATCCCACCTGCGGATGATGGCGGCGTCGCAGGCAAGCGTCGGCGGGCCGGACGCGCTGGACTCGGAGGCGCCACGGACGTACCGGCCAGAATCGCGGTACCCGTCGGCGTCGGGGTACCCTCAGGAGCCGCTAGCGATCTTCGACGACCCGCGTCTCTACTCGCGGATCGAGCCAGACACACTCTTCTACGTCTTCTACTACAAGCAAGGCACGTACCAACAGTACCTCGCCGCGAAGGCGCTCAAGGATCAGAGCTGGCGATTTCACAAACAGTACCAAACTTGGTTCCAGAGGCACGAGGAGCCGAAGAGCATCACGGAGGAGTTCGAACAGGGCACGTACCGCTTCTTCGACTACGAGTCTACTTGGTAAGCGACGGACGAGCAGCAGCAGATTCTCAGGATTTTCCTTCTCTTCTCTTTCTTAGTTTTGTTGCGTTCATTTTCGTATATACCTGAACTTCCCTTCTTCTCCCACCCTTCCTTCCCACGTGCTTTATATGCAGTAATCCTTGCTTCTTGTATCTGTTTTCCTAATCAAATCTTATTAACATTAATACGATACAAAGGTGAGGAATTTGGCTAACTGTGCTCTCAGGATGAATCGCAGAAAAGCCGACTTCAAGTTTGCCTATCGCTACCTCGAGGACGACGTATGATGCTTACGGAGGTAGTGTTCAGACGAATCAGGCCCGATAGCAGACGGAGGACGGAGGGTGGCGGGGTTCGACATCGCCGCAGCAGGGGTGTCTCCCTACTTCTCTCTGTCACTCTTTGTTTTATTCTCGTGTGAGGAGGAAGAGGATGCCTCTCCTTGCCCTTGCAGAGGTTGTTGTTACTGCTTGTCTAATCTAGTCTACTTGAGTCCGCCGCAGCCTCCCCCCACTGCATCGTTGATAAGGATTCAGCCCTCACATGCAGTATTTTTTCCCGTAACTAACCAACATACTCGCCATCCGGCCGGCCGATTACCCGATTAACCCACCTTACGAGTAGCAACCTGCGGCTGAATTTCGTTGCAGGAGTGGGGGGGAGCAGAGAGGAAGGGGTTTCGATGAGTCCAAAGATTCATGGAACAGGTTGCATCCCCTGTTGCGCTATTCTGTAGGGAAATACATACAGAGCTGCCCTGGTTCTCTGCCCAGTGCGCTTCTTTCTTCTTCCCCCATTCCCGCTTTTGTTCGCCATTCGAACAAGCTAACTTGGATTTGACATGGCATCGACGTAGCCTAATTTATTTGGCTTGATCTAGAATTTACGTATATATGTTCCTTTATCTCCTCTTCCCCGGTCGATTAAATTAATCTTGAACCTGCGACAGCCACTCGCGGTTTACCAGTATTTAGGTAGGTAGTTATTCCGGACACCGCAAAGGAATCGGAGAGGTGCTGGAGAGGAAGACGTCTGTCGTTGGCGCTCGGTACACACCAATCAAGGGAGACTGTGTCAGGTGTTGGCGGCGCGGATGCGCGGCTGTTTGACGGCCGCGCGAGATATCCACACGAGGTAAGAAGAACCAGGACCGCAACCGGAACCGGGGCAGGGACGCGGTGGGGACGTCTTTGCCGGCCGGGCCTATCGGATGTAGTTCCGGATGTATATGTTATCCCCCATATGCCGCTTATCGTATATGCTTACAGACCGTATATCGGTGCATGATGTATGCCCGAGCGAATGATCCATAAATTCATATTCACATCTGCCTTTCACATCTGCCTGTTTATGTTCATGTAACATATGTATGTACCTATATATATATATATATATATATCGGCATGCATGCCGGAACACGTCGTCCTCTTCCTTGCTTGTCTGCAGGGTGGCTTGCCTCCCCCATTCGACCACGAGGATCGGAGCGGGCCATGTCTGCGGTCACGCGGAATACAGAGGGCTCCATCATGGCGCCGTCGAAGCCCCGTTCCGGCACGTCGCGCAACGAGTTGTCACCCTTTTCAATGATATTTTCTCCCAGCCCCGCCTCCTCTTGTTTCTCAATGGATCTAGCTGAGACGCGTATTGGGGAATGTATTTATGTATTTGCAATCTTTTGAAGAGGCTTCTTGTCACGGCCCCGCAGACGCAACTCGTGTCACTTATGGTTGATGAGTTGGGACAGGCCGCAGACAGGGGGAAGGGTCCCCGTAAGGCAGACGAACACGCCGAGACCGGTTTCTCGAGCGCCTCTTTTCCCTCCCCGAATGTCCTTAACTCGCCTCTCATACCCCGGGCACCTACTTGACTTTCTAGCCTTTCATTCCTATTCCGACCGACCTATTGTCTGATCTGATCTACTTATGCGCCCATCCTTCGAACCCCCTCACTCATAGACACGTCTGCGTGTAAAGCTGTAGTCAGGGATGCGCGCCTACTCACTAAATAGCCGAACGTGACCACACTCAACTCATCACTCAGAACCGGCGCCGGCACCACCGTTAACGACGGCGACAGTGGCTGAGCTACTGCACCCGCATCTCATCGACATCCCCCCTCCTTATTCTGACACGCCCATATACTTATATATACTATACTTAAATACATCTGTACCTATAGGATCTTACGTGAATATCAATCAATAGGTAGGTATACAATATATAGCCAGACGAGGAAAGCCGCAAATGTCGCACCCGCAGACTCTCTTCGCGCAGACGGTCTTCCATGGACCCTCACTGCTCCGGTCGCGGCTCGCAACGGTGGGACGCGCGACGACGCGGGCCCAGTTGCGCCATTTGCGTGAAACGGGACGCTACGACTGCTTCCGCCTGAAGCGGCAACCGGCTCACGATACCGACCACCGGTGGCCGTGTCCGGCGCCGGCCTACTGGGACAGCGACGTCGCTAAGTGGCTCGAGGGTGCCTGCTACCTACTGGCCGCGGAGTACGATGCCGAGATCGACGCCGCCATTCGCGAGCTCGTCGCCCTCGTCCGCGCCGCCCAACAACCCGACGGTTACCTCAACTCCTGGTTCATCGTCGCTCGGCCCGAGAGCGAGAGGTGGACCAACATCAGGGACCAGCATGAGCTGTGAGTTCGCCAATGGTGGCGTTCGTTTCCGAGACCGCTTGACGGCCCAACAGCTTACCACAATGCCAAAAAGATATAACGCCGGGCATCTAATAGAGGCCGCACTGGCCCATAGCAACTACTACAAGAACAACCTCCTCGTCGAGCCGATCGAGAAGTATGTCAAACTGATAAGTGAGATCATCGGCCCCGGGCCGGAGCAGGTCAGTCTATGAACGCCAGCTACTTACCTGCCGAGTTTCGAATCCCGCCCCCTCCCCCCACTTCGTTGAGTGTGCTGACACTAATCCATCACGGGTAGAAACACGCATACCCGGGTCACCCGGAGGCGGAGCTAGCGCTGCTACGCCTGTTCACGGCAACGGGCAATACCAAGGCCTACGACCTTGCTCGGTACTTCGTCGAGGAGCGCGGTAACCCAATCGGCCAGGACGGACGGCCCTATTATGAGTGGGAGCGCGACCAGCGTGGTGACAGCCCCTATAAGCGCCCCGACAGTTACCAGATGCACGACAGTTACTTCTATAACCAGTCGCATCTGCCCATCCTTGAACAGAAGACCATTGAGGGCCACGCCGTGAGGGCGATGTACCGTGCGTTTCTGCTCTTTTCTCCGCCATGAGGTGGTTCCCCGCAAAGACAACTCGTGGTTCTAGGACCCAATATCAACCTCGCCCACACGGCGAGGGGAAGGAGGGGGCGTATAATCGCTGACAGTCTCAATTGTAGTTCTAACCGGGGTCGCCGACCTTCTGTGTCTCGACGAGCTTGGGATCAAGTCCTTCCCGCGCAAAAGCGAGTACTTTGAGGCCCTGACTAGGCTATGGAATAACATGGTCGATAAGAAGATGTATCTTACCGGCGGCATCGGCGCCGTATGGCAATGGGAGGGGTTCGGTATCGATTACTTCCTCCCGCAAGGTTCCGACGAAGGCGGGTGTTACAACGAGACTTGCGCATCTATCGGCGTGATTATGCTAGCTGAGCGCATGCTCCATCTCGACTTAGACTCTAAATATGCCGATGTGATGGAGCTATGTCTTTATAACGCTGTTATGACGGGTGTGAGTCTTGCGGGGACTGCATTTACCTATGTGAACCAGCTCGCGAGCTCAGAGGCGGATAAGAGCCGCCGAGAGGACTGGTTCGACACGTCATGCTGCCCACCTAATGTGATGCGACTCTTCGGTTGCCTGGGGGGATATCTCTGGGACTACGGAGGTAGCGGGAAGAGTGCCCACGTTAACGTGCACCTATACACGACAGCTCGGGTCGGGTTCGAGGTTGGCCAGCAGCAAGTCATCCTCGAGCAAAAGTCGAACTGGCCCTGGGAAGGGAATATTCTGTTCCAGTTACAGGCGCCGGCGGGCACGAGCGTCACTCTCAGGTTGCGGATCCCCGGCTGGGCTCATAAGAACTTCACGGTACGTCACGCCCGGCCACGCCCGCCCCCAACCAATACCCAATCATTATCACTACGGTCGTCGTAACTACAATCAGCTGTCAGTGCGATGTAGCTTTTTTTAACATAACATTCTCGCAGCTTACGCCGAGCTACCCGCCCGCGGAGATCAAGAAGGGCTACCTAGTCCTCCCGCCAGCCTATACGTCAGAAAACAAGGTCTTCGCCATCCAGATTGACGGCTTCAAGCCCCGATTCGTCTCTCCTCACTCCTATACCAATCAGAACACGGTAACCCTAGCCCGGGGCCCGCTGATATACTGTGTTGAGGACGTCGATAACCCGTGGGAGCGAGACCATTTCCGCAATGTCGGGATCAGATCCGACGCTGAGGTGACTGAGAGGGACGAGGCAATCGACCAATCAGGGGAGCGATATATCTCCCTCCGCTGCCTTGGCTGGACCCGCAAGGTTGGTGATCGGTCCGAGCCAGCGGCCGGAACCCAACCCGGATCCTCGTCCCTTCTCCCACAGACGGTCGTGGCGGAACAGAAGGACCTGGTCTTCATTCCATACTACCTCCGGGCGAACCGTGGGGGGAGAGGTCACATGAGAGTTGGCCTGCTAAGACAATAGAGGAGAGAGGTCGATCCGCATTGCCATGCCTGACCTACTCCCCCCCCCGGCCGGTGACGTACGCTCTCCTTCGCCACCGCACAGGCCGGCAGGTTATTGAACGTCGTGAATAAATTGTTGCTGTTACGGCCGCGTAGTTGAAATGAACCTTTGGACGGCAACTTGGTCTCAGATGCGGCTAGCCACCTCAGCCCGCTCCCCTCCCCCAAGCTGCGACCTCCGATCTCTGGGGACTACCTAATCTAGGTATTCCACTACACCTACCTAAAACCCGGGTTCCGGATGCAACCTGGATGGTCTCGGCCTTAGATTCCCAATCTATCTACTATCTAGGCACGTAGACAGGTATTGTATCGATGGAGGGGGCGCAGCTGACTGGGAGGAAGCTCGAGAGTCGGCTCGTCCACGTCCTGCCTGATTCGTGGGTTTCTCGCAAGAAATCTGAGCGAGCGTCTAGCAAACTATTGGTGTCGGCCTAGATATACCGTACATCCATACATGTTTCACGGCCTTGTTGCTATTGTACGTGTGCTGTTATTATGCATGTACTCGGGAGAGGATTGACTGTCTTCGTTTTCTTCTTTTTGGGTAGGTAAAGGAATGGAAATGAGCAATTGCTAGCGTTCCCCCCCCTTCCCTACTGCCCCCTCCTCCGCCACCCCCCAAAATACTGGCAAAAAAGGAAGAGAAAAGAGAATACGCTACACATACCCCCTTCAACCACTATTCTCCTACAGAACGAATCTCTCTGTCCTGATATGGCTCGGTCCTCTCTCGTGTCCTACGGAGGTGCTCCGCGACTGACGCATACATTGCGAGTCGGTACAGCCTTTACCTGGGACCAATCATTGCGTCCTCTATATCGGTCCTTATTCGCGATCTTCCCCCGAGGTTCTCCCCGCCTCCCCCTGCTCCAGCCAGCATCATGGCACACGCCTGTCTCGAGCCCTGCTATGTATGGTGGGCAGATCGAGCCCTGTTCTCATGCATCTCCATCGGCCAATGGTGCCCCTGACTCCCCTCACCTGGTACCTGACCCATAATCGGCAAGATATCCCGACGGGCCTGGTCCTAAGCGCACCATCCGAGTTCCGTTCGGACCCTCCACGACCTATCGACATGGTCGTCGCATGCAGTGAAAATGCTTCTAGAAACATATGAGAGACAAGATGCCGTTAATCGGGTTGCATTGGACGGACCCAGTCTCGATACGCCCGAGCTACGCACCGTGTGCGCCTACCCCTACGTCGAGCGAGACCGATTATAATACTTACCTACCGTCAAGAAGGGTGACTAGCATGGACGTCTAGAGCTCCAGGCGAGAAACTATTGCACGGCCGCCCCACAGATGGACAGGGTGAACGCTGTCGTGGCTGCTAGAAGCAACGGCTGGCCCGAGAGTTCCTCTCCGGGGACTGAGTCCCGCCAGGAGAAGTACCAGTGCCCTCGCTGCCCGAGCAGCTTCAAGAGACCCGAGCATCTTAAGCGGCACCAGCGCAGCCACGATGGCCACAAGCCATTCGTGTGCTCCGTGTGCCTCAAGCGCTTCTTTAGGAGGTGAATAATACCTACTCGTCTGGCAATAACAAGATTGTCACAACGATGGCACTGCCTCTCTCAGCATCTCTCAATAATAGACGTATGCTGACTCGCGCGAAGCGACATACTCACCCGACACGAGCTGATGCACCTAGCTCTCCAGCGGGGCAGCGACGGAAACGCACTGCCGCGGAAGCGCGCATGCACAGAGTGCGCGCGAGCCCGGGAGCGGTGCTCGAGGGACGAACCCTGCCTCCGATGTGCCTCGAAGGCCCTAGTTTGTCTGTACCCAGACGACGCGACGTTATCCTCTAACCGAATCCCATCTATGGCCTCCTCCCGCTCCACCCACGCCAACGCCAATGGTACCGGGATCACCAAGAATAAGGAAAAGATGGAAGCCGCAGTGACTGACTCCACAGGCAGGACCGGGCAATGTGGCCGGCTACCGCTGTCACTGTCACCACTAGACGGCCTCGGAGCTCGTTTCATGACTTCTTCTCCGCCTTCGGCTGCTCTAGGCGAGTGGGGTCGTGGGTGTAACGCGGAAGGGGATAGAGATTACAGAGATGACGCGGAGAGCGGCGGCGTTTTTCACGAATTCCCGCACGCGATCGGGCTCTCGGACGTGGACGCCGAGAATAGAAAGTCATTATTGGCGACGCCGCAGACGACGCAGGTAGCGCTGTATGCGCCCGATTTCGGTAGTGAAGGTGGGCAGCCGCCACCGCCGATGCATTCGTCGCCGTCTTCGTCCTTCGCCAGCTGGGTCGACGCTCGACCGCGGCGGATTAACCTCAGGGCGTACGAACTGATCGCGAGCGGCTTCGAGGAGCTCTGTCTTAAGCGCGAGCATGACGCGGTGGTGGCGTGCGGCAGCGGCGACGATATCTCCGTATCCCAGCGTACGGCGCGGCATGAGATTCTCGTTAAGTTGTACTATGAGCACTTTAGGCCGGGGGTGGGTTAAGTAGTCAGATTCACGCTACCGGTGATACATATATCGAATCACTCCGCTATGCTTCGGTGAAGCTGCTGAGAAATTGCCATACCTATGTCAAATGGCAACGGGCTATACCCCCACCGGGCTACCCTGCCTTCACCAAGAAACAGCAAACTTTTAACTACGTATAACGTTATCAATATAAGTCTTTAAAGGTTATAAAGTATATCGTTCGGATTGTCGTTTTCAGCTCTTTAAAATGATGAAACCTTTATTAAATATGGAAATCTATATTAAGTATGCTTTTATATATAATAAATATATAGATTTTTAATATACTATAATAATAATGCTATATTAAAGCTATTCTCTATTTATAAAATCAAACTCTGCATTTAAAATAGTAATATATTTATAATTCTTTTGTATTTTTATTTTAAACATGAAATAGGTATTAATCGTATATAATTATCCCGGTTTCAAAAGCTATTTACAAGGTAAAAGGGTGTAATTTAAAGGAATAAAGTTATACGAGGAGAAAAAGGAAGGAAGGTATGCTTTATTAAGCCCGCGCTTTTAAGAGCTAGCTATATACAGAAGGAGCGGTTACGTACCTTAATACTATATAAATTAAGGCTCTATAATTAAACGTAGCTTATTATATAAGCTTTTCTTTCTGTTAATTAAAGTATTTAAATCGTTTTTAGTTAGTAGCGCTTGTTTCCTTTTTTAATTAATTAACCTTCCTTTTATTTCTTTTCTTATTCTTTCTTCTGAACCTCTCTTCTTTTTATAATAATAATAGCTTTTCCGCTTTCGTTACTTTAATTAACGTAAGTAAATCTCTCTTTTTACAGCTATTCGTTATTACTATATTATTATTAAAGCCGTATTTCATTAGGATATAACTTTCCTTTTAATTCATACGTTCCGTAATATACTTAATTAATTTTTAATTAACGTAACGTTAATAAATATCCTTTTCCTCGTTTTCCAATCCCTTAGGTTTTCTCATTCTTACCTTTCATCGCTTAATACCACGCTTTATACTTACCTTTTCTGTCGACGAAAATAATAATAATAATATAAGTAATATCGCCGTCGTAGCGGCTTTAATAAGGCTAACTTTCCTTATTTTATTATTACTTTCGTTTAATTACGTATTAATCAGTTTCGTAATAAAAAAGCGCCTTCCTTAGCCTTAAATTCGCCGCTTAAGAAGCTACCGCTTTTCCTTTTTAAATTTTTACCGCCTTATATAGTTACTATTCCCCGCTCGGCCGCTACCTACCCGGCGGGCGCCCGCGCCTTTCCCTACCGTCGTTACGTAAATACCTTACGTATTTACTACAATAAAAAAAGCCGGAGCCCGGCGTACGCGAAATACACGATTAACGAATACGGTTATTAATCGTTATAAGTATTAAATACGTTTCGTATAAATAATAATTATTAATAATTTTCAATTTTTTCGTCGCGCTTTCCGTCGTTCGTTAATAAATAATTAACCGTATCTTTATTAACGGTTCTTATTTATGGAACGTTCTTACTTTTATTAACGTCGCTAAATGCTTATTAATCTACGGCGTAATTAATCCGTTAATCTTCTTACTTTTTTTTATTAAATTCTTTTAAAGAATTCGTAAATCTTATAACCCGAACCTCTAGCCCAGCCCTCTGCTTCAAAAAACTGAAACCGTTTTTATTAATCCGTTTATCGTTTTTACTAGCCCGTTTACCGCCTTTATCAATTAGCTTATCGTCGCCGCTACCGTTGTTCCTAGTTTTAATAACGTTATCCTTTAACGTACGGCTTCGGCCTTAGAGAAGCAGATTAACGTCTTAAAAAGCTCCTAACGCTTCCGGCATTCGCGCTTCCGTTCGCTAGCCCGTTCGTCGTCCCGCTTCTCTCGTCGCCGCTTACGCTTTCGCCGTTCTTAATACCGCTTCCGCCTCTTAGCTTTTCCTTTTTCCTTCGAAACGTTAAGTATTAATCGTGTCGCGCGCGCCTACTACTTCCTCGTTGTCTATTTTATTTTCAACGAAAAACCCGAAAAAGCTGATATTTCCGAATTTCTTTTGAAAAAAAAAAGACGACGATCATAATAACGACGACGATTAATCGCTCCTTTTCCTCTTTTTTTTTAATTAAGTAACGTCTTTATAACGTTTAAAAAAATTAACTTCGCGGCCCGATTTTTAAATATTTCATTTTTTAATCAATCGTAATTTTAAATTTTCTTAAGTTATATATTGTTCTTTAAAATCGTCGTTTACTGTTATTAACTTATACTTCTTTTTATAAAATCAAATAATAAATATTAAAAGAATTCTTAATAATCATTTTAACGTATTAAAACTTTACGTCATTTACTTTTACTTATCTTCTTATCTTTTACGTAAAGGATTTCTTTTATTATAAATTCGTTAATTCTTTTAATAAATAATGAAAAGGGTTATAAATCGTTTCGGATTTAGTTTAATAATTCGTCTGTATACGTTTTCTATAATTAATCGATATAATACTTGTTATCAATTTCGGCCAAAATATCTTTTAATTCGATTACATATGAATTAAATACCTTCGCAACTGTATATTTCGTCTTTAATTAATCGAACTTCTTTTTAAATTTATTTATATTATAATAAATAAGATCGTGTTACGTAGATCGGAAGAGCTACGTAGGTACTGAAGTTACTTCTTAAAAGTAACGAAATATAGAAAGAAGAGGGTAAATTAATTAAGTATTTCAAAAGGAAGGAAATAAATAAAGGAGATATGAATTATTTATATATAAACGATAAAAGGTTACGAGCTATACTATATAAGTAAATTAAGAGTTGGGTTAGGTTAGCAAGTAATTAAAAAAGAAATAATGAGCTATATATAGGTAACTCTTTACGTAATATACCCCTTAATTAAGCTCGCGATAACTAGCTTAGTTAAATGATAATGATAATCTAACCATAAGGCTTGCGATTATTAACTTAGCTACTTTCTTAATAAAAATACTAAGTTAGCTTTAACTTTACTTACTTCCTTAGCGTTTTAAAGTAATATATTCGTAGCTTCGGTTACCTAAACCTTTATACTATACTTTTAATAACTTATAATATCCTTTTATTTAATTATTATATTAATTTTTTAATATCCTAATAAAAGAGATATATCGTAGCTCTTGATTAAATCTATCTACCGTATGCGTTATATATATAAAGGCTCTCATTATATTACTCCATATTATTATTTTCGCGTGCGAACCCTTCCGTAGTTTTATTAAGTTAATACCCGGTAACGCTCCTCCCTATTTTCAAGCTCTTATACTATCAAAGAAAATTCTCCTATTTTCTCTTAATAATTCTCTTCCTTCCTTTTTTTCCTCTATGGAAATATATTTAAAGATAACCTAATATGTTTCTTTTTAGTTTCTTATTGCCTTGTATTATAAACTTAACTTATATATTACTTCGTTCGTCCGTATTCTATTTAAATAAGTATTCTTTTAATTATAGTACTGCCTTATTATTGCTTACTTTTATTATGAACTTATAATAAGTTATTAATACGAGTTCAATATTAATATAATAAGCGTAAGATATAAGATAAGCTTACGTTTTATAATGTTAATATGAATATAAGAAATTAAATATTAATAATTCGATAGAATATTTAATTGCTTTAGTTCTTAAGAAATCTTTATTAATATTAATACCGCGGTTAATTTATTAAACAAAGATATAAGTTAATTTAAGAGCTACGTTTAAGAGCTTAATAAAAAGCGAGCTGAGGATTTTGTTACGCCTGATTGAAATTTAACCGAATACGTAAAGCCCGTTACGTAATTCGCTACTATAAAGGGAAATACCGCTATCCTGAGCGTTTTAACTACCGCTAAACTTATTTTTATTAATATACTTTACGTTAATAAAGAATAACGTAATATGTTTCTAAACGTTACCGTCGCTTATTAAGGTAGCTCTTTCCGAAATATCATTATCAATACTTGTTACATAGGTACTCGCCCCTAGTAGCAACCACCCAGCTTACCTAAGCTGGTCAAGTACTTCTATGTATACTTATAGATTACTCCATACTTTTTAATAGATTTCCTTCTTTCTAGTTAATTAATATATACCTTCTTACCCGTATTCTATTATTCTTTTTACGCGCGACCTAAAAAACTATACGTAGCTCTTACTAACTACGTAATAGTTATAAGCCTGGGGTACTTTTAAGAAGCTATCGTTACTTAGGTTATTCTAACGTAAATAAGTATTATATATTTATTTATCTTTTAGATGTTATGATTATTTTCCTTTCTTTTTCCTATACCGGTACTCTACTTTTGTATCTAATATTAAATATGTACTTACTTATTAACTATGTCGATAAATACGTCCGAATTCTCTCTAGATAAGATTCTAATTAACGTATACCTACGAGTTTACGATAAGTAACTACGTTAGTTCCTTACGCTAAAGTTAATAGTTACTTAATTCGGTATTTAGAAAGACGTAGATCTAGACAGAGTTAAGTTTAACCTTAGTCGTATTATAGTAAGTATTGTTAAGGAGTATATTACTTAAGAAAACGCTCTCCTTAAAGATAACTATAAGAAAGTAACCTACGAATAAGTATCGATCGATACCGAAGATTGAAGAGATTAACCGATAAAACTTAAGGCTCTTATTCGAGAGTAATAAGTAACTTTTTATAATAAGTTCATTTCCTAATAAATAACGATCGAGGCTTAGGTTATAGTTATTAATAAATAATATAGGATTCTCTGCGGTTAGATTTTCGTATCTATCTCTATAGGCTTTTTTAAAGTAGTTAATATAGAGATTTAATTCTTAGAACTCGACTCGATAATTTAAAACCTTATAAAGAACTTTTGTAAGTAGATTACTTTTATTAAAGTATTTATTAAGACGTTCGTTAGACGAGAATACCGTAAGATATCCTAAAGAATAAGGATAAGTATCTACAATCCTAAGTAATTCTACGTTACGTAATAATATACTTTTCTTCGTATTCGCGCCTATTATATTAATAAGATTAAAGGCGTTATAGGAGTAGAAGATTTTCTCGAAGTAGTTAAGGTAAAAATCGTAATCGATTAAGTTACTCGGGTATTAATCGCTTTTATAGAAACCGGTAGATTTAACGAATAACTAAGGACTCTTAAGTAATTAGATATTATATTTAACACTTTCGTTATTAAGAATAAATAAAAAGGTAAATTTAGTTATAGGATTTTTATAATAACCTATTAAGGCCCGATATTAAAAGCGAAATTAAGTAATAATAACGGCTAAAGTAAAGTAACGAATTACGAATACCCTTATAAGTCTAGAGATGAACTATATATATAATTAATTCGTTCTTATAGAATCCTTTAAAAGGCCGTTACTAATTAGATTACTCATTACTTAAGAAATTTACTTAATAATATCATAAGAAAGATTAAGATTAGATACGAATTTCCTAAGTACGTTGAGCTCTGAAATTAAATTAACCGTTAAAGGTAGAACGTTCTTACGAGTAATATATCTAATAATCGCTTTAGGAATGGGGGAAGAAATAACATCACCGTTATTACTTAGTTAATTAATATTAACGTAACTATTATCGACTTACGTTCTATATACTAAGGAGGAGCAGAGCGTACGCGATACTAGTATCCCGGATAGGTTCACTCGAAAGTATACTCTATCGAAGACTATAGCTCGTACGATGGTCTAAGATAGATAAAACTAATATTACTATATTAATCGAGAGACAAGGAATCTAATGTAGTTATTATATCTTAGCTATGCCTCTTAGTTATAGAGATGTAGTAGTCGCTAGCCCGAAGGCATAAGAGGTAAGGGGAGAAAAGGAATAAAACGCAAAAGTTACTTATTCGGCTATAGCGGTACGACGAAGTAACTTAAACGCCTATAACTAAGATAGATATACTAATCGGAGAACGACGAATCTAATAATAAAAAAACGAATCTTTAATTAAGGTAAAAATAATAAAGATAGTAATCTAGCTAGGTAGTAAACTCGATGATAAGTATGGCATAGCCCGTACTTGCGGGAGCTATGGTTACTCTATATAGGTATAAGGCCTATCGTAACGTGTCACGTAATGTATCAAGAGGGCATGTCTTACGGCACCACTACAATACCTATCTATTTAAATTAGGATTTATTTTATAATAGATTTAATCTAATACTTATTATAAGAAAGTACCGTCTTTAATAACTATAGGGTTATTTACTTTATCAATAATTGTAACTTTTTAATGAAGGGGTCGTTCGTTTCCGTTAGAAACGGATAGATAATCGAAGTTAATACTACGAGCTTCCTTATTATTAACTCGGGCCGTAGGATTATTAAGAAATATATCCTGGATTAATTAAGTAAACCTACCTTTAATCTAGCGCTTAAGGACGTCGTATTTATTAAAGACTTTTACGTTAATATTATCTTAAAAGCGAAACTTCGTAGTATAGGTATTTAGTTTTACGGTTTAGATTATACTTTAAGGAATGGAACCCTCGAGAAAAGTGTTATAGTAAGGAAGTTAAAGCGATGCTTTAACCTAGTCTTTATTGAATTTAAATAGTTCTCTTCTTTTTCGTAAGTCTTACTCGTAATATTATCTATAATATTATCGAATATCTTCTGTAACGTAGCGTCGATCGTAATAATACCTTATTTCCTAAAGAGAAACGTTCAGTAGAAAAGATCGAGAGATATTACTAAACCGAGAGAAGACTCCGAGGTACTCTAGTATTAGAAAATAAGATATCTTAGTCCTAAAACGCGTAAAGCCTTCGTTAAAAACGGTTAGAATATTAAGATTAACGATATACTTATAATTAAATACGAATATGTCACGTAGAGGTGGCTCCTTAGGTTACTCCTCTTCGTTACTTACCTTAGCAATAGGAGCTCCTATATATA
Organism: Durotheca rogersii; assembly: GCF_024521655.1. NCBI lineage: Eukaryota > Fungi > Ascomycota > Sordariomycetes > Xylariales > Xylariaceae > Durotheca > Durotheca rogersii. Next base: position 46,039 of record NW_026251309.1, read on the forward strand.
CGCTCCCGTTACTTCCATTCCTTTAGCTCGTTCTTAGATAAATTAAGAACCTTTTTACCTTTTACTCCTTCTTCCGTTACTCGTAAGATAGCTCTCTACGCGCGCTTTCGCGCACGTAGCTCCTTCATATAGCTACGTAATAGAATATTATAATTAAACGATAAGTAAGAGAATAATCTCAGGTCGTTTATTAATACATCGTTCGTTACGTTCCTTTTAAAAGGTATATTAGGATTTATTTAATTATCTGAAACGATACGATGGGTCTAAATAACTTATCGTAATTAAAGATAAATTTAACAGAATATTATAGGTTAAGACCCTAGAGAGTAAGTAAAGTTTATTAATAATAAGAACTCTTCGATTCTTCAAAAGATAGGTCTGGAAATAATTCCGACTCTGAATTTATAAGATACGTTACTATAACGAACGCTTAATAATAAGTATTAAAAGTATATCTAAATACAAGATCTAAGTAATAAAAGAGGGTATTAGTTTCGGACTCCCGCCGGTTAATACTAAAGAGCCGATTAATAAAAATAAGAAAATAGGATAGACTATTATCTTTAAATTTATAAAGATAAGGATTAAAGTAAAATTATTAGAGAAACTATAACCGGAAACCGTTAAAGTCGTAACCTATCTAATTAATATTAACTCTAGTTAAGTTTATAATCTTCGTATACCTTACGAGTTATTAGATACTTAGTTTAAGTAGTATTTTAAATAATATGCTCTAAAGAATAATAAGGGAACTAATAAGCGACCTACAACTAAATTAAAATAGAATTTATATATATAGGTATCGCGCGTATCCCCTAATAAGAAAACGTACTTAGGATCTTAATAAGAGAAGGTTTAAAATAAACTTACGAACTTATACTAGGTATTTAATCAGATATTATATTGATAACTTATAGCGAATTTAAGGTTCTAAGTTAGGTAGAGTAATTCTAATTAAGGATATAATTTTTAATTAAAAAAAGTTTTATAATTAATTGAATAAATAAAAAGCTTAATAACTAAAATGAAAAGAAATTAATCGATTAAATTTTTCGATAAGCGTAAATAATAAGGTTACTTAATTAATTATCAAAGTATTAGACTTATAGAATTCGCTTATATTATTTAATTGAGAGCTAAATAACGAGTTATTTCCTTTCGGGGATAGCGAACCTACCTCGCGTAATAAGGATCTAGATACGACTTAGTCCGCCGGTCCTAACTCAGGGAAGGGGTAGCATCTAAACGAAGAGCTAGAAATAAATTCTGATAATTTAAAATACGAAACGATTAGGTCTAAAGACTATTAACCGTAAAAGGTAATAGAATTATTCGAGTTAATCGAGTAAGAGATATAAAAGTAATTCAAAGCGGAAACCTAGGAGAAATTAAACGAAGAAATAGATATATTTTACGGGCTCCCGAGTCTTAGATTTACTTTAATCGTATCCGCGGAAGTTACGGGAAGGAGGAATATTCTGATAAGGAGTATAAAATAACTAAAGTTAAGTATAGTTATTAATAGAAGTACCGAAAGTCCGGAACGGCGAGTATATTTTACCGATAGAATAAATACTCGGGAATAGTCTTTAAAGTAACTAATTAAAGAGATTCTAACTCCCTTTTCTAAAGAGAAATATGAAAGCCTGTCCCCGTAAATTACTTAACGTAAGAAACGCTTAAGAAAGATCTATCCTCTTACTATCTATTATAATAAGAAAAAGAAAGAGGAAAGGCTGAAAAGAAATAAAATAAAAAATAAATTTAATATTAAAGCCTATATAATATCGGGTAATTTAATAATTTATTACGTAGCTAGCGAGAGCTACGTGTAGGCTAATAGGTTGCGCGTAAAGGGAGTAATGGAATACGGGTAAGAAGGTATATATTGTAGTGGTGCGGTGGATCTAGGCCACGTAGCCTTTTCGATGTATATTTATATGGGTCGCGTACTCATATTTTCATCAGCCAGACTTAGACCTGTAGACATCACAGCCTATAGCCATTCACTCCTTTTGCCATGCCTTTCTAGCCATCCTCTTTGCCCTTTTTTTAGTCCCCTTTCCCAGCTGCCGTTTTCAGCTGGCCGATTAACCGATTATAGCTGTTTACAGCTGTGATCTTGGTTGATCGGCACTGGGCCAGTTGTTGGCAGTTGGGTAGCCGTTTCGTGCCTCCATCACAGCGTGCCCACGCTGCTCCTGTTCAATATTAATTAACTAGAAAAGAAGGAAAGCTATTAGAGAGTATGGAGCAATCTATAGGTATATATAGTAGTGCTCGACTAGCTTAAGTAAGCTAGGTAGTTCCTACTAGGAGTATATGCCTACGTAATATACCCCCCTAGTTAAGCTTACGATAGTAAGGTTAACTATAGTCCTTTATTCGCGATAATAGCCTAAGGGGGTTATTCCTTAGTCTCGCTATGCCTCGTTAAGGTTAATCGATTACTAGGTACCCTATCTCGGGCTCCCTTATATTCCCTTATCCGTATATACTTCGGTTTATTACTAGTAGTATTTTCTCCTAAGTTATATGCTCTTCGTATCCCTTACTTAGTATTCTATAGTTTATTATAAATAAAAATAATTACTCGCGTAATTATTCGCTTTCGATTAAGCGGTAGTTAGCTATATATATAATATAGTAATAATCGCTTTAATATTAATACTAGGATTTGATTTCCTTTATTACTATCGCGTGCGTTTACGCGCGTTATTCTTCTTAATCGATTCTATCGTTTCTCTTACGAAGGCGGTTAAGAGTAAATATATTTAAGATTTCTCCCTCTCGAATTAAGCGTATCTCTCTTTCTCTTTCTTTCTTTCTTAGGTTATTTATCGTAGGTACATATACCTAACTATAATTAAGTAATTCCATTAATTACGTAATCGTAAACTAATATAATTAATAAAGCTTCGTTAATTATTATCGTAAGGTAAGTTTACTTCTTTTATAATTTACGTAAAGCGTAACTTACGTATTATACGAATCGTAATATATTTTTATTAAGCGACCGTAAGGTAAAAGCTTAACTTATCGCGGTAAAGGTTATTATTTATAACTAATATATTACTCTTAATATTAAAGTATCTTAAGATAATGAAACGACCCTTAATTACTTTAAGTTAATAAGTAAGAAATTATTCGAAATAATCTGTTTATTATTTATTCGTTATTTATCGGTAGTAATATAATATCGTAATTAACGATTTCTTAATATATCTAATAATCGAAAACTTCGTAAGATTATGCTAGCGCTTTAAGGTACCGTAGCTTCGTTAGAATAAAAGATACTCGGCCTTTTCGCCGCGAGTACTTAGCTTCTTACCTCCCGTACTTAAGCCGGTAGCTAAGCGTATATTATATATATAGGAGGTAGCGTTAGAACTTCGGCCGATAATTAAGCTCGCCGTAAAGGGATATCCTTTATTCCCGGGTCCGGGGCCTTAGTTATCGCGTAGCTTCTCGAGAATTTATTTATCGACGGCGATATCGATATAATTATACCTAACTTTTTAGCGCGACGTATCCTAGCCTTAGTTACTCGCGGCCGCGAGGTTCTTACGTTTAGAGCTATCGAGCTTTTTAATAACGAATCTTCCGAGAAATAATTCTCGGAGGAAGACTTCCTTTCCTTATACGAGGGGATAGGCGTCGAAAGCGACTACCTTATTAAGCTTATTACTCGTAAGGTTCCCTTACGTAAAACCCGCTCCTGGATTCGAGCCCGTTAGGTAATTTCTTTTGGTAGTATTATTATTACTCGCGTTTCCTAGGCTATTGTTATTATTATAACTCCGACCCGTAGTAATATTATTAAACGAAAACGAAAATAAGAACGAGGTCGTAACGCTTTATCGGCTTCCGGAATAATTATTAGCCTTATTAGTTCCGTTAGTCCCGCCGTTCCGGCGGTTCCTTTTAATACTTCCGTTACGCCGGCCGTTCCGGCCTTTATTATTATTATATTAAGAACTACCTCAGTTACTCGTAATCGAAAGTACGGAGCTTACCGTATAATTTCTTACTTAGGTTATATATATAATACGGCTTAAAATAAGTCGATTAAAGAATATTTCGATTCTTTTTAAAGTACCGGTCGTTATTATCGCTATTCGTTCGGTTATACCTACGTATTTTTATAAGTATTCTTATCATTATACGTCGAGGTCTAGAGTTAAGTTTACGTAAGGCCGATGCTTTAGTTCTACCGGCTACTTACTTTATCGTCGCGCGTATCGAATCCTCGGCCGATATATAAGCTTTATTCCGCGTTTTTTAATATTCGTTAACGTTACTTATAGGCCCTTAAGTTCGTTACGATAATAAAGAAGCTCTTAGCCTTTTATTAGGATAGAAAGGAAGTATCCGCGGTTCCTAAAACCGTAAAATTACGATAAAGCATAATTAACTCCGGTTAATTTACCTAATTAAGCATAAGTTCTTTAGTTATTAAACCTTTAACCGCCGTAGCCGTACTCGTCCCTAGCTTTATATTTATTAGCCCTTTTATTACTTTAGCTAACGTAAGTAACGTTTCCGCCGGCCTATTGACCGTAGTACCTAGCGTAGCCTCGTCGGTTACCGCTCCCGAATAGGAATTAGACGTCGAAATAGAAGACGTTAGAAGAAAGGAAGTAAAAGAGTAGTCTTCCGAGGACGAAGAGTAATCTTCTAAGGAAGTAGTATTTAAGGTCGCTCGCGACTAACCGTATATCTTATTCGAATAATACTTATACGAAGTATTATACCGATAAGTTAATCGCTTATACGAAGAGATTATCGAGTATTAAAACGAACCTATTAATATTTATATATCCCGCTAGTTTAGCCTTACTTACGACTTTCGTAGCTAAGTTTTTATCTTAGAGTAACCTTTATATATTAAGATATAAGAGTAATTCGAGTTCGGTATTTAGCAGTAAAAAGAGCTATCTCTATATAGTAATAATACTTTATATTTATATATTAGCTACCATACAGGGAGGGGGGGGTCTATTGACACTATGTTAGCAACCCTTTCTATGACTAGACATAGTGTCTGCCTCGTGATAAGAAGGAGTTAAACTCTAGGCTGATATTATTACCATTTCCTGACATAGTTACTATCCGGACATAATGTCCTTATTTTGAAAAAGGTACATTCTATAGGATTACCCGGTTACCTCTAGCTAAGTGGGAAGCCCCCTTTATTATGTAATACGCATTATATAAGCAAGCCGTGAGAGTTAAAAGGGCGTTGCCTAATAAGGGTGCCCTAGATAGGAGGTTTTAGGAATTAAGTACGATTTATACCCATCTAGCTAGTGATCGAACCTAGGTACTAAAGAGGTACCGAGATTACGGGTACGCTTAGTTATTTTCTCGTTATTTTTAGCCCGTTTTAACCCCTTCGCGTAGAGGATTTTAAATAATTCGTTTTATTCGTATAAGAGTATATTCGTTTCGTTATTATCCATCAAGAGGTAATACTTTAGTTCGTCGTTTTCGTTAAAAAGGGGTATCCTTAGTTCGCTTTTTCGGGCCTCATTTCTTAAGTACCCAAACCCCTCCTCCGATATTATTTACCGGCGTAATATACCGAAGGAAGGAGAAGGCAGTTCCCCTTCCCCTATACCCGATAAGCTATATATCGCTACCATCCATAGCCGAAACCTAGAGCTCCTTAAAGCTTTAGCCGATTCTTTCCTCGTTATAGGGTACCCCTACCTAGCAAGGGTAATTAGGTTTTTACTAAATTCCGGAAGTCCCGAACTAAACGATCTTTTATAAGACTTTAAGAACCTAGGCGAAGTTCCCTGTAGAATATCCCCTTAATCTTAGTTAACGTTAGAAACAGAGGTATTAGGACCTTCGAATTAAGAATAGTTAAATCTAATAATAGATCTATTATAATTAGAATAACCCCCTTTATCGCTATCTACTTCGTTATCTTCGTCTCCCTTAAAGGAGAACGTACTACCGCTTCCTCGCTTATCGAGCTTAAGTTCGTCGTCTTCTTCTTCGCTATTCTCTATAACTTCGTTATTATCCGTAATAACAGACCCCTAGGAACCGATCCCTTCGTAAGCCCCACCCGATTTAACGGTATATAATCGTTTCGACGATAATAAGGCCGCGTCTAGATAGCTTATATTACTTACTTAGGCCTTTAGATTAGCCGGCTATCTAGTCCTACTAGCTTCTAATATACTTTAAGCTATAGATACTTTATATAAAAGAGAGGTAGCGGCCTTTCTAGATCGTAACTCTCGTATTCGGCGTACCCTAGACCTCGCTAGGTAAGGAATAACTACCTAGAACGATTTACTTATGGTTTAATAGCTCTTAAGGGAGAGATTCCCGTTTAAAACGGCTAATTAATCGGACCTACGAAACGAAATCGTCGATATCTCCTAAGGCTTAGAAGAATCCCTTACGTCTTATTACGCTAGGGCTTAGGACTTATTAAGGCGTATAGGTTCGAGAGATTTCCCCTAAGTCCTACGCCTAAACGGAACCGATAACCTAACTATCCTTAAAACCTATATATTTAAGTCGGTAATTATACGCTTCGTAAATGGCTTAAGAGACTCCGACCTAAGAAAGGAGGCCCTCGAAAAGGCTACTTACGTATCCAGAGCCCTTTAGGAGGTATATAGTATAATATAAGGCTATTAGAAGGTCGTAGATCTTAAGAAAGAATAGCTTAAGGAGTAATAGCTAAAAGAGCGAAAAACGTTAATCGAACGCTTTATTATAGAGAAGACCGGCCTACTAGTTAAATAAGCTATCGCTAACGAGTATCCGGACTAGGTATTAGCTCCTAAGGTTACTACTACGACGCTACCTTAGCTAACAGCTCCGCCTCTATACGTACGGGTATAGTAGACCATACCCTACCTAGCTTATCTATCATACCCTCCTTATTACCCGAATTAGGGTATATAATAGCCTTAGTAGGTTCCGGGAGCCTAGCTAGCTTTACCTTAGGCCTCTAATGGTTAATAATAGCCGCCTTAGTAGTATCTATAAGGATAGTAGTCGTATGGTAATAATAGCGGCTAGGGCTCTGGAAATATATCCCGTGTAATTCCTAATAGAAAGACGTCGAAGCATCCGATCGTTAATGGTTTACGAGCCTTATAACGAAAAGAAAGAGTATGCTTTAAGTACGGAAGCCTTAATTACGTATAGCCTTATAAGGCTCCCCGGGGGTAGTAACTAGCCTACTAGGAATAGTTAGTCCTTAAGTCGTTAACTTATCTAACCTTAAAGTAGGTAGCTAAAATAGGTAGGAATCTCGATATAAAATCGGTATAGTTCTTTTACGAATAATCTCAGGAGTAGGAAATATTAAATTAAGATACGGCTAAATATAGATAGGCAGCCGAAGAGATATATTCGACGACTACCTTAGCTACTCCGGATATTATCTCGTTAGGTATTACCTTTTTAAATACCTAGTTATTACTCCTTATAGTTAAGCTAATAAATATAATAGAATTAAAGGCGGTTAGCGTTAATATCTAGGATAACCTAGCTACGAAAGTACTAAAGCTCGCCTCCTTTTTAGGTAAACGTCGATATAACGGCTCCGTTATAAAAGAAGACGATGGAAAAACTAAAAAGAAGAAGAAGCCCCGCAAGGGCCTTTAGATTATTTACGGAAAAGAGGGAGACCCTTCCTTCGACTTTAATACGTTAGCTCGCTAAATTAAAGTAAAGCTAAATTTAATGGACTTATTCTAAGTATCTCCCGAATATACCCGGTAGTTTAGGTACTTCTCTACCCGTAAAAACGTAAAGGCAGAAGCCAGAGCGGTACGTAAAATCGCAGCCCTTAAACCGTCGTTTTAACCTCGTCCCTATATCCTACCTAATTCTCTACCCCCGAAGAAAGGAAAGTCTATATACTTCGCTAAACCAATAGCCGAACTAGCGGTAAAAAAGGAGGATAAACCTATTAAGATAAGTAACATACCTAAATACCTACCCCGTTCTCGAGAAGATATAAAACCCCAGGTATTAGATATCGTTCCTTACGATACTTACCCTAATAACGTTTAGATGGATATAAACGGCGCTACCCTAGCTTCGAGGGCCGCCCTAGTCCTAACTAACCTATTCCTACTAAAGCCGGTTAAATCCTTTTATATAAATGCCGTTCTTCGTTTTAAATAAAACGGAGAATCGCTTATATCTTATACTTTACCCAAAAATACTACTTAAGCTAACTAAGGAAGTAACATTAACCTTATATCTAGTAAGTTAGTAAATTAACTCCGTATTAAACGGAGATTCCTATGCTACTTAGGCATTAGGCGTCTATTCTTATTAACCTTAAATAATCGTCGTTTAGAGGTTACGGAATTCGTTTTATTTAACGTCGGAATATAGGGCATCTAGAGATTAGTTTAGGCCATTATACGACCCGAATCTACGAATAACGATATCCTTTTATTACTTAGTATCCCTTAGCTATAGGACGTTATAATTAAGTTCGATATTAAGGCTAGCTCCCTTACTATCGGCGACGAAGTAGCTAGTAAAGAGGTAGTATCTCTTTAAGGTCCCCTCTTATAACCTTTCATTACTTATAAGATAGCCCTTAGGGCCGCTAAACCTATCGTTAACCCCGTGGAGCATTTACGAGTACTTATTACTTATAAGTCGCCGACCGTAAACGACGACGACGATAATAATAATAATTCCTTTAATAAAAGCGACTTAAATAATAATAAAACGGGAAACTAAATCATTAGCTTAGACCCGAGCATATCCTTAAACTACGAATAATAAGACCCGAGCATATCCTTAAACTACGAATAATAGGACCCGAGTATATCCTTAAACTACGAATAATAGGACCCGAGTATGTCCTTAAACTACGAGTAAATTAAACGCTTACCTCCTTCGAAGCTTACGTATTTAATACTCCTTAGGAACTTTTAAACTTACCCTACCGATCTTCCTTTCCTAGCGTTAACTAGTTAAACTTCCACGCTTTACGAATTATAACAACGTCGGAGAAACGCCTAGCATTTCGCTAGATGGCCTATTTCGCATTTATATTATTACTAAGAGACTTATCCCCTTTAGTAATTAACGAATTCTATCCGTCCTAAGTAGCGGGATTACCTACGGGCAACCGACTAATTAGAGCTATCGCGTTTAAGGATGATTTAGCATCAGGTCTACGTTAGCTAATTAAATCTACCGTATTTAAAGATGATTTAGTATCGGACCTATACCGGCTAATTAAATTAACCGCATTTAAAGATAATTTAATAGCCTACTATCTAATTAAAGGCGCCGTAATTAAAGATAATTTAATAACTAATATTAGTTCTATACCGGAATCAGCGTACCTATTCCTAATTACTAAGCGAGTTAAACGCCTTCCGTTAGTTACTAATAACGAACTACCTAAACAGGAAGCTCTTCGCTAGCTCGGTAAAGTAGAAGTAAAGTTAGGCCCTTTCATTTCCTATGAATTAAAGCTTAAGATAGCCTATAGACTATATACTTACTATAAACTAGCAGCTATATTTATTTTAGACATACTAGCAACCGACCTTTATTAATATAGAGTTAGGTTACGGCCTAGCACGCCTCCGTAGAATAAATCTAGAAGGAAGAGCTAAACCCCTCCCTAAAAATACTAGTTAAACCGTCTTATTTAGGAAGAAGTCGAGGTAGGATAGTTTAAGTTAATTAAGGTTACTAACGGGCGCCTTTTAGACTAGGCGGTATAACCTATACTAATGCCTAAGGATAAAGACTTACTAGACCTAGATCCCTAGGCCGAGCTACGCCTAACCTTTAACTATAGCCAGGTTAAAAGGAAGTACTAGGAATAAACGTTACTTTATTAATAAACGTATATAACTATCTCTCGCATCTAGGCATCGGATCTTATTATAAACTAAACCTAAAATACGGATACTAATGCGTTAAAATTCACCCTAAAGATAGGTATATCTTCGCGTTTACTATCCCTAACTTCCCATAGCTCCAGCCTACCAGGATGCCCTAAGGAACGTAAACGGCCGTATTCTTAATAACTAAACTCATACATATAATTCTCGGCCCTATCCCTAAGCCTTAAGCTAAACCATCCCTTTTATCGTTAAATTTACCGGATAAGATTCCCGAAAGCGTATTCTATATAGACGATATCTTTAGTATTTACATTAACGCTAAGGAATAATAATAATAATTAATTTACTACCTTCTGCCCCGGATACGGTAGGTAAGGCTACGTTTATCCTTTACGAAGATTTATATAGGTTTTACGAAAATACTAGCTATAAGGGTTATTTATTATATAGGTAGTCGCTTACGTATACGAAAGGATCGGGCTATTCGTTTTCGTAACTAGCCCGTTCTAACTAATTAGTTAGAAGTAAGGTCCTTCTTAGGGGCTATAGGTCCTTATCGTAAATAGATAAAAAACTACTTAGAGATCTACCGCCCTTTAATACGCCTACTTAGTAAAGACGCCGAGTAGAAATGGAATACCGCCGAGTTCTTGTCTTTTAAACTAGTTAGATTACTAACATTAGCCGCCGTTAATATCTATAGTTACGCTTTTAATCTACTTATTGAACAGGAGCAGCGTGGGCACGCTGACGGAGGCACGAAACGGCTACCTAACTGCTAACAACTGGCCCAGTGCCGATCAACCAAGATTACAGCTGTTTACAGCTGTAATCGGTTGATCGGCCAGCTGAAAACGGCAGCTGGGAAAGGGAGGACTAGAAAGGCAAAGACGAGGATGGCTAGAAAGGCATGGCAAGAAACGAGTGAATAGCTGTAGGTCCTGATATCTACAGGTCTGTCTGGCTGATGAAAATATGAGTGCGCGACCCATATAAATACACATCGAAAAGGCTACGTGGCCTAGATCCACCGCACCACTACACTATATCCCTATATATTAATACTTTGTAATTTATAGTAGGTTACGTTATCCTCTGACGGTAAAACGGGGTTAATGTTCCTATCTTATACGATAGCTTTATGTTTTCGAAACCCTAACGTAATTACGGTACCTATAAAAAAGAGCTCTATGTAATGGTTAAATTTTATCGGCGGTATAGCCATATGTTTCGGGTAAGAAACCGATCTATCCTCTTTATTAACCATAAGCCTTTAACTTAGTTTTTATCTTTATCTGCCGTTAAAGGCATTTACGCTCGCTAGGCCTTCGAACTTAGATTACTCTATATATAGATTAAATATATACTAGGAGTAAGAAATAAAGCCGCTAACGTCCTCTTTCGTACCATATTCCCGGGTAATACCTACGAAAACGTCGAATACCTAAAGGCCCTAAGTAGTTAAGATTAAGATAACGGACTATGGATATAGAAGGATAGCGTAGACGGATATAAATAGTTATTAACTTAATTACCTAATCTAGTAAATCTATTATTAGGATCCCGAGGGCGGGATCTTTTGCCTCCCCTTATTAAGGTAGACGTAAACGCAAACGTAATTATAGCTTTAGTTTCGTTATTACCGTTACCTACGGTTATAAAAGGACCCGAGTATATCCCTAAACTACGAATAACAGGACCCGAATATGTCTATAAACTATAAATAATAAAAGGACCCGAGCATATCCTTAAACTACGATTAGCTAAAGCTAATACGGACGATAAAGCCGACGACTACTGTAGTAGTGCGGTAAGACATACCCTCTTAATGCATCACGTAACACGCTACGATAGGCCTTATGCCTATATAAAGTAACTATAGCTCCCGTAAGTACGGGATATACTATGCTTATTATCTAGTTCATTACCTAACTAGATTACTATTTTTATTATTTTTACTTTAATTAAAGATTCGTTTTTATTATTAGATTCGTTATTCTCCGATTAATATATTTATCTTAGTTATAAGCGCTTAAGTTACTTCGTCGTACCGCTATAGCCGAATAAGTAACTTTTACGTTTTACCCCTTTTCTCCCCTTACCTCTTATGCCTTCGGGCTAGCGATTACTATATCTCTACGACTAAGGGATATAACTAAAATACGATAACTATATTAGATTCCTTACCTCTCGATTAATATAGCGATACTAATTTTATTTACCCTGGATCATCGTACGTACTATAGTCTTCGATAGAATATACTTTCGAGTAAACCTATCCGGGTTTCTAATATCGCGTACGCTTTACTCCTCCTTAATAGCGACTACCTTATAACTTTTTCGATCCCTTAACCTTTAGTTTACGGAGTTTTTATTACGCTACTAGGATTTAAAGGATACCGATCGCCGTCGGCGCCGCTATTTAACCCGCGAAATAGCCCGCGTTTTACGTTAAATAAAGTATCCCGCCTTATAATTATTTATCTACTATAGGAAGGTACGTATAAGCCCGGGAACTTTTATAACGATACTACTATTACTAGGATAGCGCTTAGCCCTTAATACTTATAACGTTAATAAACTATCGATACTACGATATAATACGACGATTAAACCGCGTTTATACCGATTAGGATATTCCTCGTATAGTTATTTATTTACTATACGGAAGAACCCGTAAGCCTAGGAAACTATCGTCGTAATACTACCGCTATTAAGGATAATACTTAGCCCTCGATACTAACCGCTCCCTTAAACCGCTAATAATATAATATATCTCGTACGAGTAAATAAAGCTTATAGCGATTAAAGTAGCCCCCTTATAATTATCTATTTACTATATAAACTAAACGTACGAACGCCTTAATATAAATTACGATAACCTATACGACCCGCTACTCCTTTATTAATATTAAAGGCGGATAAAGGCTAATAGTAATTATATCCTAACCGACCTTACGATAGCTTCTTTTTTCCTCTAAATCTACCGATCGATATAAACTAAATATATAAATACTAATAACATATTATACTAAAGGTATTTTAGGATACTTAGGCGTAGCGATTCGACGATATAGTATACGATATAATATAGATATTTACATTAATAATATAAATAAGAATTAATAAACTAATAGCTACTAATAACCGATATTTTTAAAGAGAACTAGGAATTAATATTAATAAGACTACGTAAATATAAAGGATTAAGGAAACGGAACTAGAGTCGAATTAATAAGTATATCTATATATAAGCTAGCCCTATATTACTAATTAATAACTAATATAACGAGAAGTACTAATATAGGCGTAAAACGGCGCCTAGCGGTAATACCGCTAATATTATTAAATAACTCCCGTTAAATCGAAACCGGCCTATAGCTATAACCGGTATCGTATCTAACGCGATTCTTTACTCGGGATCCATTCCTTATACGTATTACCTTAACGAAGGTTATACGTTAAGAGTTCTAGACCTTAATAAGAGGAATTATCGTTAACTTATTTATAATAATTAAACTATTAATCTAAGGAATACGTATCGTACTTTAATTAGGCGTTAGCCGGTTAAAGAAGCTCGTATAATACCCGGATCCTATCGATCGGGATAGTATAATAAATAATAATATACCTATACTAAAGGAAAAGTATTAGGATATAAATAATAACCATTATACCTTTACCCCTATAATAGATAATAAGACCCCTACTACCCCCCTTTTTACTTTATACCTCGTACCGTTAAACCAAACGGAATCTATAGCTAGGAAACGGAATAAATCGCTATCGGAACCTAAAGTAATAAAGATTAAACTACTAATAAAGACCTTAAGAATCGATACTAACTCTCCGCCCTTATATCCGCCTAAAGAAGAGAAAGACGACGATAAAACTCTTATTTAGCTACCCCTTACCCGCGATTCTATACTTATCCCGCTAATCCCTATAGCATTATCTTAAAATAATAATAACGAAGCCTTTAATAGCTAGAATATACCGGTAGCTATTCCGATTATCGTAATACTAGCCATTAGATTCCCTAATCCTACCGATTACCCCAGGCTTAAGTTTAATAAATATAACGTAACCTAATAACTAAAGAAGGTAGATCGATTATTTAACCGCTACCGTATAAGCGACGACGATAAAATTAAGGAGATCGGTAAATAAACTACGACTAAAACTATTAGGAAGCGTATTAACGACGTTACGAAGGATTAAACGATCTAAAGAGTTATCGTTATAGCCTTAAAATATCGTTTTAGGATTACCGATAAACCAAGCTAAGCTAACGTTAAACGTAAACTCGTATAATTAAAACGAGGTAACGTAATTAACGATCCTAAAGCGATTTTTACGTATCTTATAAACTATAAACGTCTTTCTAAGCTCGTAAACGATAACGGAAAGCTTCCTTAAAAAGTAGGATACCTAACCGATAAACTCCGGATATCCCTAATTATAAAGTTCTATAAAACGAAAAACTATAACTATAATAAGATCGGAAATATTAATTACCGGACTCTTTATACTTAGCTTTATAAGTAAACGAAACGTCGTATAATAATATAAATTACCGATAAGACCTAAGCCGAGGAACGACGATAATAAAAAACGGTAACTTTCGAGGAACCCGAAAAGCCTATAATATAAATAGTTTAACGATTAACGACTCCTAGCCTTTAAATACCTCTACTACCGCCTTCCTCGTAACTTAAACCCTCTTACGGCTACCTAAGTACTAGTTAGGAAGCTAGTATATAGGCCTTCTACGACCGACTTAACGCTCTAAAGATAAAGATAACTTCGTAAAACTACCGTTAGGAAAGTAGCTCTTATAATCCTAAGGATACGTACGGCGCCGATTAATAATATTAATAGGAAAACCCGTTCCTAGTAAACGCGGTTCGGAACTTAAGTCTCTATAACTTATAAACTAACGAAAGGACCCTAGTAAGCTTTAAACGTAATATTATATTAAACTACCAAGGCATACGTAATAAGATTTTATTAACCTAAATAAATAACTATAAAGAATTCGAATGTTAGTTTTATAATACTTTCGATCGGCTCTATAACTATAACCGCTACCCGCTACTAATAAATATAACGTAGAATCGATTCTATTATAAAAGTAATAAGTAATTATACTACCTCGAAAACGGAAACCCGGATAAGCTAAAGTTAATACTAATCCTAGGATCGATTATTACCTAAGCTAAGCGTAAAGGAAAACCGATCGCTTATTATATCTTATTTTACGTATATTAAAGTAAGGAATCTCTAAAGTAAATACGTAGGATAGTATATTATTATTTAACCGGAAAGCTAAAGCTTATATCCCTCGATTTACGATACTTTAAGAACGAGGATATAATACCGAAATAAGAAGAAATACCTAGAGCTATATCGGAGATTAACGTTATTTAAATAATCGAACGTAAATATAACTACGAACTATACGAGATTAAAATCTTAAGTTATAATTAAACTAAGGGTTTTATCGACGACGAAGGTATCTATTATTATAAGGGTATTATTAAAACGAACCTAGTCGAAGTTAACGTAATTAAATAAGCTAGAAGTCCTAACGGCGAGTATATCGAAAGAAAAGTACCCGATTAAGAGGATATAAAAGTCCTATCGTTATAACCTAAGCGTAGACCGACTAAAGCCGGTAAAAACGCTACTTCGAATACGAACGACCTAACTAGGAAGGCGAAAACTATTAACGAATTATTAAGAGAGTTTTAGTTAGATAATATTAATAAGAATAATAGGAAACGCTTCGAGGTTTTATAAGACGACCTAATTAAGTTTATACCTAGATTTTCGGAACAGGTAGTAAAGTACCTTACGATACGCGCTATAGAAATTAATAAAGGTTAGCCTAAGGTTATTAAAATTATAAAGGAATAAGTATAAAAGGATCGGGAAGAAAGCGTTAAGATACCTAGCGTACCGTAAACTACCGCCCCGTTTACTAACCCTTCGAATAAAATAGCGGTAAATTCTATTATCGTAAAGGATACTAAAAACTATATCCGGTCTTTCCCTAAGCTAGTAGTTAACGTAAGACCTAACGAAAACAAAGCTTTCGTATCTACGGTAATCGATATAGGAACGTAATTTAATATAATCGTAAAAAGCTATATAAAGAAGTAGCGTTTTCTTATAACCGGTACTAAGGCGATATAGCGAGGTTTTAGATCCTCTATAAAGACCTTATATATAGGAATAATCGACGGTTTTATCTAGCTTATCGATTATTACCTTCGCTTACCGATCTACGTCGTTAAAGATAGGTTCGTTAGTTATCCCTTATTACTTAGTATAAACTTTATCTTCTAGTTCCGTATAAAACTCGAATTCGACGGAAATATCTTTATAGGAACCGTTAACTTTAGCTCGGCCCGAATAATAATTCCTTTCGCTATTAACTTAAAAAGCGATACGCTACTAAGCCTTATACTCGGCGATTAGAAAAATTAAATACTATTAATATCCTAGGCCGCTTTAATGGCGTATATAGGCCTAAAAACGCGTTCTTAGCCGAGTACCTAGAGACCGACGTTAGTCTTTAAGCTAAAATTAATTATACCCGCCTTTATAATAACGACATAAAGGTAATACCGATCTCCGAAGCTAAGGATTCGTCGGCCCTCGAACTTAGTTTAGATAAAGGAAATAAGGCGATCGCTAAATTAAGCGACGAAGAATTCCTCTACGTCTTTAGTAAAGCCGTTACGAAAGTAATTCGATATACGACGTAAGAATCGAAATAATATAAGCGAGACCTAGCCCTTATTTCGGAATTAACTTAGTAAACTAAACGTACGTTTTTAGTTAATACTATATATAAACCTAAGTCGCGTAAAGTTTAGTTCGTAAATAATATACCGTTAGACGGTTAAATACCGCTAGGAATACTCGATTAAAAGGATTAAGTAATAAGAGAGGTTAAGTCGAAGTACGAACCGCTAGAGGTATTATAACGCGATAAATCTTATAAGAATATTATACTAAGATTCGTTAGTAACCCCCGAGGTATTAGATTAATAACGGAAAGACTTAACGTTATTAAAGTAGGTTTATTAGATACGGAATTAACCGATTAAAAGAAAGACGTACTTATTAAGATCCTATACCGAAAAGAAATAACCTTAGCCTAGGATTTCTTTAAAATCGGGAAAATCCGACCTAAGGTTTACTCCGATTATAAGATTAAGACGGTACTACATAACGCTTAGTAGGCTAAGGATATCCTTATCTTAATATCCCTTAAGGAACGAATAATCGAAGTCTTACGTATATAATTAAAGAACGGAATCCTAGAAAAGAGTTACGGTCCTTATCGAAATACGTAATTCGTAATCGAAAAAAAGATAGTAATTTACGACTTATTAATTCTACGATAAAACTTAACGCCTAAATTATTCGCGACGTCTTCCTATCCCGAGATAGAGAGTCCTTTACTTAAGAATTCGTTATATATTTAATCCTTATAATCGTTGACTTTTTTTTTAGGTACGACTAAGTAACGCTAACGGAAACGAACCGTAACCTAACTACGTTCGCTATTTCTATTAGCCTTTTACGTATAACGATTCTACTATAGGGCGCGACGAACTTAATTACTACTTTTTTCCGAGCCGTTATACGAATTTTTTACGATTTAATCCTTATCAAGTACGAGTCCTTCTTCGACGACGTTAATATTAAAGGACTAGTATCGAGATACGATAACTAGGAGGCTTTTCCGGGAATACGACGCTTTATCTTAGAGTATTTAGAGAATATCGACGCCGTTCTTTTAAACTTTAAATTAGCCGGTACTATTACTAGCGCCGTTAAGTCTACTTAGTATAAAAGTAATGCGGTAATCGTCGGATATTTATACGGTATAAACGATAAGAAGTCCTCGGAAGCGAAGATAGTTAAGATTTTAAAGTAGAAGTTATATAAGAATATAAACGAAATAAGGTCTTTTATCGGTATTACGGTTTTCTTTAGGATATAAATCGATTACTACGTTATAATCGCTAAACCCCTTTTAGTATTAATACGTAAGGAAGTAAACTTTATTTAAGGTATCGATTAATAATATATTATAGATTCGCTAAAGATTACTTTTATTAACGTACCGGTATTAATTATTTTAAATTATATTATCGAATAATTAATCCGAGTAAAAGTCGACGTATTAGGAGACGGTTAAAGCTACGTAATAGGTTAGGGTAACGATAAAGGTAACTTTAAACCTTCGAGATACGAGTTAGGGATTTAGAAAAAGGCGGAGTTAAATTACGACGCTACGAAACGAGAGTATCTAGGAATCGTTAAGTCCCTACGACGGCTTCGAAATTACTTTTACGGTATTTACTTCGTACTTAAAACCGACGCTAAAGTATTAATCGCCTAGCTTAACGACGGATTCTTTAGTTTCCCGGGCGCTATCCTTATTAAATAAATAACTTATATTAAGATATTTAGTTTCGATATTTAATATATACCCGGTAAGAAATATTCCGCTACGGACGGTTTCTTACGTAAACTTAGCGGTTTAAGCGACGACGACGACGATTAATAAGAAGGCGATATAAAGGACTTTATTAATATATAACTTAATATAATATACGCGAATATAGTCGTATTACTTAACGTCGTCGAATAATCTAACGATAAAGCCTTATCGTTATAACCGCCGGAAGAATAATCGATAAAGTTATAGGAAATAATAACGTTTCTTACGCGATTTTAATTACCTACTTAACTAAGAAGTAACCGATTAATAGGGTATTAAAAGCGATAGACCCGGTTTAAAAAGGAAGCGCTTAAATACGTCGTTTCGGAAGGTATCCTATAGAGGAAGCCCGAAAAGTATAAGGGCATACGACGAATTATCGACTAAGAGAAATTACGTAAAGTTATAGTTAAGGATTACTACGAGGATTTCGGCTATAGGAGATATACTTCGACCTATAATCGGATAATTAAACTATATTATTAGCGCGGTATATTCGAATACGTCGCCCGAGAGGTTAAATCATATTTTAGATATTAAAAAGAAGATAATACCCGGAAAGTCGATCCCGTTTTATATAACGAGTTAATTAACGTTCTTACTTACTAGGTAATAAACGTATAATATATATTAATAAATAACGGATTTATCGTAATAATCGAAGCACGAAATAAACTATCCGGTTTTCTCGAAGCCCGAGCTATTAGAAAGATAGATTCTAAGACGATCGCTAAGTTCCTTTAAGAGTAAATATTCCTATAGTACGGCGTATCCCTAGTAATTAAATATAAAGGTAGTTCCGAGAATAAAAAGGAGATCCGTAAAATAATAAAGCTAATCGGTATTTAAGTTAAAATCGGTACTACTTATTTCCTATAATTTTAAGGTATAATCGAAGTTAGGTATAAAGTAACTCGCGGAGACCTTATAAAAGATATAAACGATAGCGATCGGAAGTAAACGAACTTATTAGGCGTAATTATATAAATAAATAAGACTTCGATACGCTTATACGGAATGTCGCTATACGAATTAATATATAAGCGTAAGGCTATTATTCCGATAGAAACCGTTATCCCGACCTAGCGTATTATAAACTAAAAGAATATCCCGGACCGAGAATCGCTTTTAATTATACGCGTACGATTAATCGAGAAACGCTAGAAAAATATATTAACCGTGGTTAAGGTTTTAGTAATTAAATATAAGGAAGTTACCCGGTATTAGGATAAGAAGAACGCTTACCGGATACGAAAAAAGCTCCTAAAAACCGACGACCTCGTACTACTATACGATACGTTACGATATATAAATAAGTCGATAGCCGTAAAACTAAAGTACTACTAAAAGAAACCGTACTTAATCGCCGAAGATTTAGGCTATAGTCGTTATAAGCTTAAAGAACCGGATAAAGTTACGCTATTATACCCGGTTTTAGGCCATAGACTACGGAAATTTATTTAAAATACTAACGGGTTTTAGGAACTAAAAAACCCGGAAGAAGACGAATAAATTATACGCCTACTACCGATTAAATATAAGGACTAGGAATCGACGATTACTAACGACCTATAAGCTAAAGAAGGCCTAGAGCCTATGCCTTTAGTAATCGACGAAGAAGAAGAAGAATAATTAGCCCCGAACGATAAGGTATAAATTATAGTAGAAATATGTTACGTAGCTGGCGAGAACTAAGCTTAGGTTAATAGGTTATTCGCAAAGAAAGCAATGGAATGAGGGTAAGAAGGTATATATTAACTGACTAGAAAAGAAGGAAAGCTATTAGAGAGTATAGAGCGATCTATAGGTATATATAGTAGTACTTAACTAGCTTATGTAAGCTAGGTAGTTCCTACTAGGGGTATATGCCTACGTAATATACCCCCTAATTAAGCTTACGATAGTAAGGTTAACTATAGTCCTTTACTTACGATAGTAACCCAAAGGGTTATTCCTTAATCTCGCTATGCCTCGTTAAGGTTAATCGACTACTAGGTACCCTATCTCGGGCTCCCTTATATCCCTTTATCCGTATATGCTCCGGTTTATTACTAGTGGTATTTTCTTCTAAATTATATACTCTTCGTACCCCTTACTTAGTACTTTATAGTTTATTATAAATGAAAATAATTATTCGTATAATTATTCATATAATTACTCGCTTTCGATTAATCGGTAGTTAGCTATATAAATAATATAGTAGTAGTAGTAATAGCTTTAGTATTAATACTAAGATTTAATTTCCTTTATTACTATCGCGCGCGCTCGCGCGCGTTACCCATACTAACCGATTCTGCCGTTTCTCTTACGAAGGCGATTAAGTATAAATATATCTAGGATTTCTCGCTTTCGAATTAAGCGTACCTTTCTTTCTTCCTTTCTTCCCTAGGTTATTTATTATAGGTATATACCCCTAATTATAATTAAGTAATTCTATTAATTACGCGATCGTAAGCTAATATAACTAATAAAGCTTCGTTAATTTATTATCGTAAAGTAAGTTTACTTCCTTTATAATTTACGTAAAGCGTAGCTCGCGTATTATACGAATCGTAATATACTTCTATTAAGCGACCGTAGGATAATAACTTAGCTTATTACGGTAAGGGTTATTATTTACGATTAATATATTACTCTTAATATTAGAATATCCTAGGATAATAAACCGACCGTTAGTTATTTTATATTAATAAATAAAACGTTATTCGAAATAATCCGTTTATTACTTACTCGCTATCTACCGGTAGTAATATAATACCGTAATTAACGATCTCTTAATATATCCGATACTTAAAAGTTTCGTAAGATAATATTAACGCTTTAAGGTATCGTAGCCTCGCTAGAGTAAAGGATACTATAGTGGTACGGTAAGACATGCCCTCTTAATGCATCACGTGACACGCTACGATAGGCCTTATGCCTATATAGAGTAACCATAGCTCCCGTAAGTACGGGACATGCCATGCTTATCATTTAGTTTATTACCTAGCTAGATTATTATCTTTATTATTTTTACCTTAATTAAAGATTCGTTTTTATTATTAGATTCGTCGTTTTCCGATTAATATATTTATTTTAGTTATAGGCGCTTAAGTTACTTCGTCGTACCGCTATAGCCGAATAAGTAACTTTTACGTTTTACTCCTTTTCTTTCCTTATCTCTTATACCTTCGGGCTAGCGACTATTACATCTCTACGATTAAAGGATATAACTAAGATACGATAACTATATTAGATTCCTTATCTTTCGATTAATATAGCGATATAAGTTTTATTCGTTTTAGACTATCGTACGTATTATAGTCTTCGATAGAATATACTTTCGAATAAACCTATCCGGGTTTTTAGTATCGCGTACGCTTTACTCCTCCTTAGTAGCGACTACCCTATAACTTTTTCGATCCCTTAATCTTTAGTCTACGGAGTTTCTATTACGCTATTAGGATTTAAAGGATACCGATCGCCGTCGGCGCCGCTATTTAACCCGCGAAATAACCCGCGTTTTACGTTAAATAAAATATCCTGCCTTATGGTTATTTATCTATTATAAGGAGGTACGTATAAGCCCGGGAACTTTTATAACGATATTATTACTATTAGGATAATACCTAGCCTTTAATACTTATAACGCTATTAAGCTATCGATATTACGATATAATACGACGACTAAACCGCGTTTATACCGATTAAAATACCCCTCGTATAGTTATTTATTTATTATACGGAGGAACCCGTAAAACCCGGGAGAACTTTCGTCGTAATACTACCGCTATTAAGGATAATACTTAGCCCTCGATACTAACCGCTTCCTCGAACCGCCGATAGTATAATATATCTCGTGCGAGTAAATAAAGCTTATAGCGATTAGGACAGCCCCCTTATAATTATTTATCTACTATATAAACTAAACGTACGAACGCCCTAGTATAAATTACGATAACCTATACGACCCGCTACTCCTTTATTAATACTAAGGGCGGATAAAGGCTAATAGTAATTATATCCTTAACCGACCTTACGATAGCTTCTTTTCTCTTTAAACTTATTAATCGATATAAACTAAATATATAAATACTAATAACTTATTATACTAAAAGTATTTTAGGATACCTAAGCGTAGCGACTCGACGATATAGTATACGATATATTATAGATATTTATATTAATAATATAAATAAGATTAATAAACTAATAGCTATTAGTAACCGATAGTTTTAAAAAGAACTAGGAATTAATATTAATAAAACTACGTAGATATAAAGGATTAAGGAAACGGAATTAAAGTCGAGCTAATAGGTATACCTATATATAAGCTAGCCCTATATTATTAATTAATAGCTAGTATAGCGAGAAGTATTAATATAAGCGTAAAACGGCGCCTAGCGGTAATACCGCTAATATTATTAAATAGCTTCCGTTAAATCGAAACCGGCTTATAGCTATAATCGGTATCGTATCTAACGCGATCCTTTACTCGGGATTTATTCCCTATACGTATTACCTTAACGAAGGTTATACGTTAAGAATTCTAAACCTTAATAAGAGGAATTATCGTCGACTTATTTATAATAATTAAATTATTAATCTAGGAAATACGTATCGTACTTTAGTTAGGCGTTAGCCGACTAAAGAAGCTCGTATAATACCTAGATCCTATCGATCGGGATAGTATAATAAATAATAACATACCTATACTAAAGAAAAAGTATTAAGATATAAATAATAGCTATTATACTTTTACCTCTATATTAGATAATAAAACCCCTACTACCCTCCTTTTTACTTTATACCTCGTACCGTTAGATTAAACGGAATCTATAGCTAGAAAACGGAGTAGATCGTTATTAGGACTCGAAGTAATAAAGACTAAACTATTAATAAAGACCTTAAAAGTCGATAATAACTTTCCGCCTTTATATCCGCCCGAAGAAAAGAAGAACGACGATAAAACTCCTATATAGCTACCCCTTACCCGCGGCTCTATACTTATCCTATTAATCCTTATGGCATTATCTTAAAATAATAATAACGGGGCCTTTAGTAGCTAGAATATACCGGTAGCTATCCCGATTATCGTAATATTAGCTATTAAATTCCCTAACCCTACCGATTACCTTAAGCTTAAGTTTAACGAATATAACGTAACCTAGTAACTAAAAAAGGTAGATTAATTATTTAACCGCTACCGTATAAGAGACGATAATAAGATTAAGGAAATCGGCGAATAAATTACGACTAAGATTATTAAGGAGCGTATTAACGACGTTACGAAGGATTAAACGATCTAAAGAGTTATCGTTATAATCCTAAAGTACCGCTTTAAGATTACCGATAAATTAAGCTAAGTTAACGTTAAACGTAAACTCGTATAGCTAAAACGAAGTAACGTAATTAACGATCCTAAAGCGATCTTTACGTATCTTATAAACCATAAACGTCTTTCCAAGCTTATAAACGATAACGGAAAGCTTCCTTAGAAAGTAGGATACCTAACCGATAAACTCCGGATATTTTTAATTATAAAGTTCTATAAGACGGAAAACTACGACTATAATAAGATCGGAGATATCGACTACCGGACTCTTTATACCTAGCTTTATAAGTAAGCGGAACGTCGTATAGTAGTATAAATTACCGATAGAACCTAAGCCGAGGAACGACGATAATAAAAGACGGTAACTTTCGAAGAGCCCGAGAAGCTTATAATATAAATAATTTAACGATTAACGACTCTTAGCTTTTAAATGCCTCTACTACCGCCTTCCTCGTAGCCTAAACCCTCTTATAACTACCTAAGTACTAGTTAAAAAGCTAATATATAGGCCTTCTACGACCGATTAAACGCTTTAAAAATAAAGATAACTTCGTAGAACTACCGTTAGGAAAGTAGCTCT
>NW_026251310.1:0-68401 GCF_024521655.1 Durotheca rogersii
CTATATTATTAGCGTAATATATTCGAATACGTCGCTCGAAAGGTTAAATCGTATCTTAAATATTAAAAGGAAATAATACCCGGAAAGTCGACCCCGCTTTATATAACGAATTAATTAACGTTCTTACTTACTAGGTAATAAACGTATAGTATATATTAATAAATAACGGATTTATCGTAATAATCGAAACATAAAACGAACTATCCGGTTTTCTCGAAGCTCGAGTTATTAGAAAAATAGATTCTAAAACGATCGCTAAGTTCCTCTAGGAGTAGATATTCCTATAATACGGCGTACCCCTAGTAATTAAGTATAATAATAGATCCGAAAATAAAAAGAAGGTCCGTAAAGTAATAGAACTAATCGGTATTAAAGTTAAAGTCGGTATTATTTATTTCCCGTAATCTTAAGGTATAATCGAAGTTAGGTATAAAGTAATTCGCGGAGGCCTTATAAAAGGTATAAACGGTAGCGATCGAAGGTAAACGAACTTATTAAGGGTAATTATATAGGTAGATAAGACTTCGACGCGCTTATACGGAATGTCGTTATACGAATTAATATATAGGCGTAAGGCTATTATTCCGATAGAAACCGTTATCCTAACTTAGCGTATTATAAACTAAAAGAATATCCCGGACCGAGAATCGCTTTTAGCTATACGCGTACGACTAATCGAGAGACGTTAGAAAGATATATTAGCTATAGTTAAGGTTCTAGCGATTAAACATAAGAAAGCTACCCGGTATTAAGACGAAAAGAACGCTTACCGAATACGAAAAGAGCTCCTAAAAACCGACGACCTCGTATTATTATATAATACGTTACGATATATAAATAAGTCGATAGCCGTAAAATTAAAGTACTATTAAAAGGAACCGTACTTAATCGCCGAAGATTTAAGCTATAGTCGTTATAAGCTTAAAGAACCGGATAGAGTTACGTTATTATACCCGGTTTTAAGCTATAGATTACGGAAATTTATCTAAGATATTAACGGGTTTTAGGAGCTAGAGAACCCGGAGGAGGACGAATAAACCATACGCCTGCTACCGATTAAATATAAGAACTAGGAATCGACGATTACTAACGACCCCTAAGCTAAAGGAGGCCTAGAGCTTATACCCTCGGTAATCGACGACGAAGAAGAAGAATGATTAGCTTCGAACGATAAGGTACGAATTATAATAAAAATACTAAACAAGAAGCTTAAAGGATACGAAGTTATACCTAACGATAAACCCGGATTAAAAAGATCGACCCGACTTAATAAATAACCCTCTTACTATAATACGATAAGGCTATAATACCCTAAAATAACCTACTTATATCGATCGAAAAGTAATAAAGCTTAGGAATTTAACATATAGTCGCTTTCCTAAGTAAAGGAGGAAAGAAGTTATTCCTATATAGTTATTAAACCGGTAGCCTATATACGAAATTAATACCTTAAATTATAACATTAATAAATACGCCCTTCCTTATTTCTTACCTTAAAAGAAAGTATATTTCCATAGATTATTAACGCCGATTAACGCGTTCTTATACTTAGATAAGTTATCCTTTACGTTTATCGTTAGGAATCTAGGATATTAATATCCTAGTATTACGTAATTATTATATTTTAATATAGGTATATTTTAGTATTTAAAGAAAGAGTAAGGAAAGTAATTTATATTAATAAAAGCAAAAGAAAAAGGAAAGAAAAGGAATACGCGTCTAAAAATAAGCTAGAAGTAACGTATACCCGCTGATTAATACCTTTCTTTTCCTCTTTATCCTTTTATTTTATTCTTTATTTATTAGTTATTAAAAAAACTAAAAACTTACTTACCTTCCGACCCTCGGAAAGTAGCGATTTTTAAGTTCATTATAAATAGTAACTCCTTTCCCGTTACCCGTATTATAAGCGGGCATACGGCCTAGCTTAGATCCTTTATTAAAGGGGGGTTACGATTTATCCTCGTCCGTAGGTAGGTAAACCGTTCGTTCCGAAATTTATAACGTACCTTATTAATAGAAAAGAGGTAGATACCGTAAAAGTACCTAAAGATACGATCGGGAGCTAGGAATCGGTAGGAAAAGAAGGGCTATATGCCCGCGTATTTAACGGTATCGAAGAAAGCGAACCGGCGCTCGTAGTATTAATAAGGTACCTCGTTAGGTACTTTATATTATTAAACGAATAAACTAACGACGTAACGAGGATCTATCGCTAACCGACGGAAATATTCGCTAACCGGGCTTCCGTTATTAATCTTTATAAATAACGTCCGACGGCGAAAGGATTAGACGTAACGAACGAGGAATATAACGTAGCTTTAAAGGTAGGTAACCTCCTAAAAGTCCTTACTTATAATCTCCTATACGATATACCGGCCGGCCGCCGGCCTACCTAGAAAATAGAACCGGACGTTACGAATTATCTTATCATTAATTAATATAGCTTTCGATTAATAGATCTTATTAATATTAAGAGCTATATACCTAGCGTTATTAGTTTATTATCCGAATTCCTTCGATATTCCGGAGCTACCGGCCGATAATTACTTTCGGGCTTTAGTTTAACGGGCGGGAGTACGGGGCGTACGATACTTACTAGGGCTTAGGAATTAGCCGATTAACGTCCCGGAACTCCTCGGTAGAGGATAAGCGGCGGAAGAATTCGTCGGGCTATTTATTTATTAGGTTTACCGGCGGCGGTATCGACTTAATCCGTTAATACGTTACGGCTTTTTTCTTATCCTTCTTAGCCTTTTTAAACGCCCCGGTAATTTCTTCGTCGGTAATTCCCGTAGCCTTTAATTATTCGAATAACTTAAGGGCGGTCGCCCGGTTTAGTTTAAGGAGTTACTTTTAAATGGTAGGGTTTATTATATATATATATATATAAAAAAGAAAGATAGGAACGACGAAATTATAAATCTAGAATTAAGAAAAATCGAAAAACGAATTAAAACGAAAATAAAGGACCTAAGGAATAAAAGAAAGGAAGTAGATCGGAACCGTAGAATAGCGAAAAATAAGAAAGGAGGTCGGACGAGAACAAAAGAGTTAAATACGTTACTTAAGTCGTAAGTACCGTACTTAAGAGAGTCTCGATAATACCTACCCTAGCTTACGTTTAATTACGAGTCTATAAACGTACGTACTTATTACTTTATTAAAAGTATATAATAGGAAGCTATAAGCTAACGCGTTTCTTATTATAGCTCTATACGTATACGAAGGAACGCGCTTTCCTAAAGCGTTAACCGTAAAGGTATATCTAACTATATCGTTAATACGTCTCCTTTTCTTCCTCTCTTTTTCCTCTTTAGGTATCTTATTTCGAAAACCCCCCCCTTATAATTATTATATTCTTATTAATCTCTAGCCTACCTTTCTTATTATTAATTTAAATTTTTATTTTTACTTTTAATTTATTATCATTTCTTTCCCTTCCCTTAATTCTTTTTATTTTTATTTTTATTATATCTTCCTCCCGCTCCGCCGGAATCCCCCCTTTCTTCTCCCTTCCCTCCGTTTATAGAGACGTACGTCGTACCGATCTAACCGACTTAATAGAACTTCTACGGGAAATTTATAGTAGTAAAGATAATTAAAATAATATAGAGGAATATTAACTTAGTATTCTGGATAATTACGATTCGAGGAAGGGTCCGATCGAGCTAGGATCCGATATAGCCTAGGCCTTCCGGTTATCCGTTAATCGACCCCGAATTATAAACTAATAGCTATAGGAATAAACGAAGGTAGTCCTAATTAACTTTCTCGTATGCTTCGTCCGTTACGACTACCTTATTAACGAAGATATCCGCGCCTTTTATATTATAATTAATTACGACCTTAAAGGCCGAAAGGCGGCCTTCGAAATAAACCTATATTAAACGATAAACTATTAATCGGTAGGATCGTTTAACTTCTTAACCTATTAATACCTCTTCGATAACCTTACCTTTACTTTAGTTTTTACGATCTATACGGATCTAATAAACCCCGAACGAGTTATTACCGATTCCTTAAAGTTCTCCTAAGCCTACTTCGCCGTAGTACTATACCTCTTTAAGCCCCGGAGATTATTTAGCTTTAATATAATTAGGAACGGCGCCTTCGATCGGGCGGCGTACGCGTTCGGCTAGCTACGGCGGGTATGGAAAGACGATAATCTCGAGCCGAATATAACCTCCTAATCTACTTATTACGTTGCGTTAGTAAACTAATAAGATAGCTTTAGTTACGGTTTTTAGAGTAGCATTTTACCGTATCTTATCTTTAAACGACCGATCGAGGTCGCGCGTTAAGCCTAAGAAAATAAGGGGCTCGATTTCCTTAATATTATAAAAGAATACGCCGAGGTAGTAGAATAATTTTATAGCGTTCGAGTTTTAAAGGAAAGGGTAAGTATCGTTAAACGTTTTCGGTAAGCCGTAAATTATTAAAAGCGAATTAACCTTATTAACGCTATAATATCCGCTTAAAATACGCCGATCGGCGAGCCCCTTAGCCGTAAATCCTTCGTTCGGTTTATCGTATAAGCCGAAGTTCGTCGTTCCTTTATAGCCTTAATACTTAATCCCTTTTATTTTTTCGTATTAACGGACGTAAACCTTTACTATAATAACCTCGTTAAGGTTATAGCGCGTTCCCTTCCTTCCTCCGGACTAGAAAGGATTAGGGCTTTTTAATCGGGGGAGACTTTTATACCGTATAAGTAAAGAAAAGATACCTAATTAATCCTCGGGACGCGCCCGCTTTTTTACTATCCCCTTAATTAAGAGGACTAGGACGAAACTAAAAAGAAGGTAGCCGAAATAAAGAAGGAAAACGCCGATCGGGTTAAATCGGCGAAGGTAAACTAGGTTAAGTTAGCCGTAAAGTAATAAAGAAATCTCCTTATAATATTAAACGAAAAGCTAAAGATACGACGGTAATAATTAGATAATAGCCGGTAGAATAGAGTTTCGCGGTAATTTTTAAGGGAAGATATTAATCGGGATATACCGTACTATCCTTTTTAGTTTAATTATTCCTTACGGTATAATTAAACTAAGGAAGCTATAGTAATACGGAAAGATATACCTTCTTAATATATTACGTAATACGTTACGATAAGCCTTATACCTATATAAAGTAACCATAGCTTCCGTAAGTACGGGATATACTATGCTTATCATTTAGTTTATTACCTAGCTAGATTACTATCTTTATTATTTTTACCTTAATTAAAGATTCGTTTTTATTATTAGATTTACCGTTTTCCGATTAATATATTTATCTTAATTATAAGCGCTTAAGTTACTTTATCGTACCGCTATAACCGAATAAGTAACTTTTACGTTTTACCCCTTTTTTTCCCTTACCTCTTATGCCTTCGGGCTAGCGACTACTATATCTCTACGACTAAGGGGTATAGCTAAAATACGATAACTACATTAGATTCCTTGCCTCTCGATTAATATAGCGATACTAGTTTCATTTATCTTAGACCATCGTACGTACTATAGTCTTCGATAGAGTATACTTTCGAGTAAACCTATCCGGGTCTCTAGCATCGCGTACGTTCTACTCCTCCTTACTATATATTAATATAATAAACGTAAGGCGTAAAATAAGCTTACGTTCTTATAATATTAATACGGGTATAAGTAATTAAAAGCTAATAGTAAGGAGGAGCAGAGCGTACGCGATACTAGAAACCCGGATAGGTTCACTCGAAAGTGCATTCTATCGAAGACTATAGTACGTACGATAGTCTAAGATAGATAAAACTAATACCGCTACGCTAACCGAGAGATAAGGAATCTAATATAGTTATTATATCTTAGCTATGCCCCTTAGTTATAGAGATATAGTAGTCGCTAACCCGAAGGTATAAGAGGTAAGGAAAGAAAAGAAGTAAAACGTAAAAGTTACTTATTCGGCTATAGCGGTACGACAAAGTAACTTAAGCGCTTATAATTAAAATAAATATATTAATCGAAGAACGACGAATCTAATAATAAAAACGAATCTTTAATTAAGGTAAAAATAATAAAAATAATAATCTAGTTAGATAATAAACTCTATAATAAATATAGCATAGCCCGTACTTACGGGAGCTATAATTATTCTATATAAATATAAGGCTTATCGTAACGTATTACGTAATATATTAAGAGGATATATCTTATCGTATTATCATAGCCTTCTTAGTTTAATTATACCGTAAGGGATAATTAAATTAAAAAGGGTAGTACGGTATATCTTAATTAATATCTCCTTTTAAAAACTACCGCGAAACTTTATTCTACTAGTTATTATTTAATTATTATCGCCGCGCCTTTAGCTTATCGTTTAATATTATAAGGAGGCTTTTTTATTACTTTACGGCTAACTTAACCCGGTTTATCCTTACCGATCTAACCCGATCGGCGTTCTCTTTCTTTATTTTGGCTACTTTTTTCTTAGTTTCGTCCTAGTCCTTTTAATTAAGAGAATAATAGGAAAGCGGGCGCGTTCCAAAGGTTAATTAAGTATTTCCTCTTTACCTATATAGTATAAAGGTCTTCCTCGATTAAAAAACTTTAATCTTTACTAGGCCGGAAGGAGAAAGGGAACGCGTCGTAACCTTAACGAGGTTATCGTAGCGGAGGTTTACGTTCGTTAATACGAGGAAATAAAGGGGGTTAGGTATTAAGGCTATAAAGAAACGGCGAACTTCGGCTTACGCGATAAATTAAATAGAGGATTTACGGCTAAGGAGCTCGCCGATCGGCGTATTTTACGCTAAGGTTATAACGTTAATAAAGTCGATTCGCTTCTAGTAATTTACGGCTTACCGGAAACGCTTAACGATATTAACCTCCCCCTTTAAAACTCGAACGCTATAAAATTACTCTACTACTTCGGCGTATTCTCTTATAATATTAAGGAGGTTAAGCCCCTTATTTTCTTAGGCTTAACGCGCGACTTCGATCGGTCGTTTAAAGATAAGATACGGTAAAATACCGCTTTAAAAACCGTAACTATAATTATTTTATTAATTTATTAACGCGATATAGTAAGTAAATTAAGGGGTTATACCGGGCTCGAAGCTATCGCCTTCCTAGGATCGCTATAACTAACCGAGCGCGTACGCCGCCCGATCGAAGGCGCCGTTTCTAATTATATTAAAACTATATAATTTCCGAAACTTAAGAAGGTATAGCGCTACGGCGAAATAGGCTTAGAAGAACTTCGAGGAATCGGTAATAACTCGT
The DNA here is from genome assembly GCF_024521655.1 of Durotheca rogersii. Lineage (NCBI taxonomy): Eukaryota > Fungi > Ascomycota > Sordariomycetes > Xylariales > Xylariaceae > Durotheca > Durotheca rogersii. The sequence goes on from NW_026251310.1 coordinate 7,242, forward strand.
TCCGGGTTTATTAGATCCGTATAAATCGTAAAAACTAAAGTAAAGGCGGGGTTATCGAAAAGGTACCGGCGGGTTAGGAAGTTAAACGATCCTATCGATCGGTAGCTTATCGTTTAATACGGGTCTACTTCGAAAGCCGCCTTCCTACCTTCGAAATCGTAGCTTATTATAATATAAAGAATATAGATATCTTCGTTAATAAGGTAATCGTAACAGGCGATATAAACGAAAGAATTAGCTAGAGCTACCTTCGTTTATTCTTATTACTATTAGTTTATAATTCGGAACCGATTAACGGATAGCCGGAAGGCCTAGGTTATATCGGATCCTAATTCGATCTAGCCTCTTTCCGAATCGTAGTTATCTAGAATATTAAGCTAATACTCCTTTATATTATTCTAGTTATCTTTATTATTATAAATCTCCCGTAGGAATTCTATTAAGTCGGTTGGATTAACGCGACGTACGTCTCTATAAACGGAGGAGAGGGAGAAGGAAGGAGGGATGCCGGCGGAGCGAAGGGAAGATATTATAAAAAATAAAAAAAAGAATTAAAGAAAGGGGGAAAAAGATAATAAGTTAAAGGTAAAAATAAGAATTTAAATTAATAATAAGAAAGATAGGCTAGAGATTAATAAGAATATAATAATTATAAGGGAAAGGTTTCGAAATAAGATATCTAAAAAAGAAAAGGAGAGGGAGGAAGGGAAACGTATCGACGATATAATTAGATATACCTTTACGACTAACGCTTTAGGAAAGCGCGTTCCCCCGTATACGTATAAAGCTATAATAAAAGATACGTTAGCTTATAGCTTCCTATTATATGCTCTTAATAAAGTAATAAATACGTACGTTCGCGGATTCGTAATTAAACGTAAGCTAAAGTAGGTACTATCGAAACTCTCCTAAGTACGGTACTTACGACTTAAGTAACGTATTCGACTCTCTCGTTCTTATTCGACCTTCCTTCTTATTTCTCGCTATTTTACGGTTTCGATTTATTTCCTCTCTTCCTCTTATTAAGTTATTTATCTTCGTTTTAATTCGTTTTTCGATTTTTCTTAATTCTAGATTTATAATTCCGTCGTTCCTATCTTTCTCTCTTTTATATATATATATATAATAAATCCTATCCTCTAGAAGGAACTTTCGAAATTAAACTAAGCGTCCGTCCTTAAGCTACTTAAGTAATTTAAGGCTATAAGGATTACCGATAAGGAAATCGCCAAGGCCTTTAAGAAGGCTAAGGAGGATAAGAAGAAAGCCGTAACGCATTAATAAACTAAGTCGATACCGCCGCCGGTAAACCTAATAAATAAGTAACCTAACGAATCCTTCCGTTACTTACCTTCTACCGAGGAGTTCCGGGACGTTAATTAATTAATCCCTAAGCCTTAATAAGTACCGTATATCTCGTACTTCCGACCGTTAAACTAAAGCCCGAAAGTAATTATCGGCCGGTAGCTCCGAAGTATCGAAAAAATTCGGGTAATAAACTAATAGCGCTAAGTATATAGCTCTTAATATTAATAAGATCCATTAATCGAAGGCTATATTAACTAATGGTAAAATAATTCGTAACGTTCGGTTTTATTTTCTAGGTAAGCCGGCGGCCGGCCGGTATATTACGTAGGAAATCCTAAGTAAAGATTTTTAAGAGGTTACCTATCTCTAGAGCTATATCATATCCTTCGTTTATTACGTTTAATCTTTTCGCCGTCGGACGTTATTTATAGAGATTAATAATAAAAAGCCGGTTAGTAAATATTTCCGTCGATTAACGACGGATCTTCGTTACGTCGTTAATTTATTCGTTTAATAATATAAGGTACTTAACGAGGTATCTTATTAGTACTACGAACGCCGGCTCGCCTTCTCCGATACTATTAAATACGTAGGTATATAGCTATTCTTTTCCTATCGTTTCCTAGCTCTCGATCGTATCTTTAAGTACTCTTACGATATCTACCTCTTCTCTATTAATAAGGTACGTTATAAATTTCGAAACGAACGGTTCGCCTACCTACGGGCGAGAATAAATCGTAACCTCCTTTTAGTAAAGGATCTAAGCTAAGCCGTATACCCGCCTATAATATAAATAACGGGAGAGGAATTACTAGCTATAATAAACTCGAAGATCGCTACGTTCCGAGGGTCGGGAAGTAAGTAAGTTTTTAGTTTTTTTAATAACTAATAAGTAAGGGATAAGTAACGGGACTAAGAGGAAAAGAGAGGTACTAATCGGCGGATATATATTACTTCTAGCTTATTTTTAAACGCGTATTCTATTCCATTCCTTTTCTTTTACTTTTATTCATATAAATTACTTTCCTTACTTTCCTTTTAAATACTAAAATATATCTATATTAAAATAAAATAATTACGTAATACTAGGATATTAATATCCCGAATTTCTAACGATAAACGTAAAGGATAACTTATCTAAGTATAGGAACGCGTTAATCGGCGTTAATAATCTATAGAAATATACTTTCTTTTAAGGTAAGAAATAAAAGAAGGTATATTTATTAGTATTATAATTTAAGGTATTAATTTCATATATAAGCTATCGGTTTAATAACCATATAAGGATAACTTCTTTCCTTCCTTACTTAGGAAAGCGACTATATATTAAGCTCTTAGGCTTTATTACTCTTCGATCGGTATAGGTAGGTCATTTTAAGGTACTATAGCCTTATCGTATTATAATAAGAGGGTTATTTATATAGTCGGATCGATCTTCTCGGTCCGGATTTATTATTAAGTATAATTTCGTATCCTTTAAGCTTTTTATCTAATATTTCTACTATAATTCGCGCCTTATCGTTCGGGGCTAACCATTTTTCTTCTTCGTTGTCGATTACCGAAAGCATAAGCTTTAGGCCTTCTTTAGCTTAAGGGTCGTTAGTAGTCGTCGATTCTTAGTCCTTATATTTAATCGGTAATAAGCGTATAATTTATTCGTCCTCCTCCGGGTTCTTTAGCTTTTAAAACCCGTTAATATCCTAGATAAATTTCTATAGTTTATAGCCTAAAACTAGGTATAATAACGTAACTTTATTCGGTTCTTTAAGCTTATAACGATTATAGCCTAGATTTTCGGCGATTAAATACGGTTTCTTCTAGTAGTACTTTAGTTTTACGACTATCGACTTATTTATATATCGTAGCGTATCGTATAATAGTACGAGGTCGTCGGCTTTTAGAGGCTCTTTTCGTATCTAGTAAGCGTTCTTTTCGTCCTAATACCGGGTAGCTTCTTTATATTTAGCCGCTAGAACCTTAATTACGGCTAATATATCTTCTTAGCGTCTTTCGATTAATTGTACGCGTATAACTAAAAGCGATTCTCGGTCCGGGATATTCTTTTAATTTATAATACGTTAGGTTAAAATAATAATTTCTATCGGAATAATAGCCCTACGTTTATATATTAATTCGTATAACGATATTCCGTATAAGCGCGTTAAAGTCCTATTTACCTATATAATTACCCTTAATAGGTTTATTTATTCCCGATTACTACCGTTTATACCTTTTATAAGGTCTTTACGAATTACTTTATACTTAACCTCGACTATACCTTAGGATTATAGGAAATAAGTAATACCGACTTTAACTCTAGTACCGATTAGCTTTATTACTTTACGGACCTCCTTTTTATTTTCGGAACTACTATTATACTTAATTACTAAGGGTACGCCGTATTATAAGAATATCTACTCCTAAAGGAACTTAGCGATCGTTTTAGAATCTATCTTTCTAATAGCTCGGGCTTCGAGAAAACCGGATAATTCGTTTCGTACTTCGATTATTACGATAAATCCGTTATTTATTAATATATATCATACGTTTATTACCTAATAAGTAAGAACGTTAATTAATTCGTTATATAAAGTAAGGTCGACTTTCCGGGTATTATTTCCTTTTTAATATTTAGGATACGATTTAATCTTTCGGGCGACGTATTCGAATATGCCGCGCTAATAATATAATTTAATTATCCGACCGTAGGTCGAAATACGTCCCTTATAGCCGAAAGCCTTATAGTAATTCTTAATAATAACTTTACGTAGTTTCTTTTAGTTAATAACTCGTTATATGCCTTTATATTTCTCGGGCTTCCTCTATAGGATACCTTTTAAAACGACGTATTTAAGCGCTTCCTTCTTAAACCGGGTCTATCGCTTTTAGTACCCTATTAATCGGTTATTTCTTAATCGGGTAAGTAATTAAAATCGCGTAAGAAACGTTACTATTTCTTACGACTCTATCGATTATTCTTCTAGCGGTTATAATAATAGGGCTTTATCGTTAGATTATTCGTTGACGTTAAGTAATACGACTATATTCGCGTATATTATATTAAGCTATATATTCGTAAAGTCTTTTATATCGCCTTATTATTAATCGTCGTCGTTATCGCTTAGGTCGTTAGGTTTACGTAAGAAACCGTCCGTAGCGGAATATCTCTTACCGGGTATATGCTAAATATCGAAGCTAAATATCTTAATATAGGCTATCTATTTAATAAGGATAGCGTCCGGAAGACTAGAAAATCCGTCGTTAAGCTAGGCGATTAATACTTTAACGTCGGTTTTAAGTATAAAGTAAATACCGTAAAGGTAGTTTCGAAACCGTCGTAAGGACTTAACGACTTCTAGATACTTTCGTTTCGTAGCGTCGTAATTTAACTCCGCCCTTCTTTAGATCCTTAACTCGTATTTCGAAGGTTTAAAGTTACCTTTATCGTTATCCTAACTTAATACGTAGCTTTAACCGTCTCTTAATACGTCGACTTTTATTCGGATTAATTATTCGATAATATAATTTAAAATAATTAATACCGGTACGTTAATAAAAGTAGTCTTAAGCGAATTTATAATATATTATTAATCGATACCTTAGATAAAGTATACTTCCTTACGTATTAATACTAGGAGAGGTTTAGCGATTATAGCGTAGTAATCGATTTATATCCTAAAGAAAACCGTAATATCGATAAAAGACCTTACTTCGTTTATATTCTTATATAACTTCTACTTTAAGATCTTAATTATCTTCGCTTCCGAGGGCTTCTTAACGTTTATACCGTATAGATATCCGACGATTACCGTATTACCTTTATACTAAGTAGATTTAACGGCGCTAGTAATAATATTAGATAATTCGAAGTTTAAAAAGACGGCGTCGATATTCTTTAAGTACTTTAGGATAAAGCGTCGTATTCCCGAAAAAGCCTCCTAGTTATCGTATTTCGATATCGGTTCTTTAATACTAACGTCGTCGAAGAAGGGCTCGCATTTAATAAGAATTAAATCGTAAAGAATTCGTATAACGGCTTAGAAAAAAGCGGTAATTAAGTTCGTCGCGTCTTATAATAGAGTCGTTATACGTAAAAGGCTAATAAGAATAGCGAACGTAGTTAGATTACGGCTCGTTTCCGCTAGCGTTATTTAGTCGTACCTAGAAAAAAAAGTCGACGATTATAATAATTAAATATATAGCGAATTATTAGGTAAAGGAGTCTTTATTTTAAGGTAAAAAGGCGTCGCGAATAATCTAGGCGTTAAGTTTTATCGTAGAGTTAATAAGTCGTAAATTATTATCTTTCTTTTCGATTATAAATTACGTATTTCGATAAGAACCGTAACTTTCTTCTAGGATTTCGTTCTTTAGTTATATACGTAAGACTTCGATTATTCGTTTCTTAAGGGATACTAGGATAGGGATGCCCTTAACTTATTAGGCGTTATATAGTATCGTCTTAATCTTATAATCGGGGTAAACCTTAGGTCGGATTTTCCCGATTTTAAAGAAATCCTAGGCTAGGGCTATTTCTTTTCGGTATAGGATCTTAATAAATACGTCTTTCTCTTTATCGGTTAGTTCCGTATTTAATAAACCTACTTTAATAGCGTTAAGCCTTTTAGTTATTAATCTAATACTACGGGAATTACTAGCGAATCTTAATATGATATTCTTATAAGGTTTATCGTACTATAATACCTCTAACGGTTCGTATTTCGACTTAACCTCTCCTAATACCTAATCCTTTTAATCGAATATTCCTAGCGGTATCTAGCCGTTTAACGGTACGTTATTTACGAGTTAAACTTTATACGACTTAGGTTTATATATAATATTAACTAAAAACGTACGTTTAACTTAGTAAGTTAATTCCGAAATAAAGGCTAGGTCTCGCTTATATTATTTCGATTCTTACGTCGTATATCGAATTACCTTCGTAACGGCTTTACTAAAGACGTAAAGGAATTCTTCGTCGCTTAATCTAGCGATCGCCTTATCTCCCTTATTTAGACTAAGTTCGAGGGCCGATAAATCCTTAGCTTCGGAGATAAGTACTACTTCTATATTATCGTTATAAAGGTAGGCATAATTAATTTTAGCTTAAAGGTTAACGTCGGTTTTTAAATACTCGGCTAGGAACGCGTTTTTAGGCCTATATGCGTCATTAAAGCGGCCTAGGGTATTAATGGCATTTAGTTTTCTTAATCGCCGAGTATAAGACTTAATAACGTATCGCTTCTTAAGTCGATAACGAAAGAGATTATTATCCAGGCCGAGTTAAAGTTAACGGTTCTTATAAAGGTACTTCCGTCGAATTCGAGTTTCATACGAAACTAATAAATAAAGTTTATACTAAGTAATAAGGAATAATTAACGAACCTATCTTTAACGACGTAAATCGATAAGCGAAGGTAATAATCGGTAAGCTAGATAAAACTATCGATTATTCCTACGTATAGGGTCTCTATAGAAGATTTAAAACCTCGCTATATCGCTTTAATATCGGTTATAAAGAAACGCTACTTCTTTACGTAACTCTTTACGATTATACTAGACTACGCCCCTATATTAATTACCGTAAATACGAAAGCCTCGTTCCCGTTAGGTCCTACGTTAACTACTAGCTTAGGAAAAAGCCGGATATAATTTCTAGTATCTTTTGCGATAATAGAATTTACCGATATTCTACTCGAAGGATTAATAAACGAAGCGGTAATTTACGGTACGCTAGGTATTATAGTAGTACGGTAAGACATGCCCTCTTAATATATTACGTAACACGCTACGATAGGCCTTATACCTATATAAAGTAACTATAGCTCCCGTAAGTACGGAATATACCATACTTATTATTTAATTTATTACCTAGCTAGATTACTATCTTTATTATTTTTACCTTAATTAAAGATTCGTTTTTATTATTAGATTCGTCGTTCTCCGATTAGTATATTTATCTTAGTTATAGGCGCTTAAGTTATTTCGTCGTACCGCTATAGCCGAATAAGTAACTTTTACGTTTTACTTCTTTTCTTTCCTTACCTCTTATACCTTCGGGCTAGCGACTACTATATCTCTACGACTAAGGGGTATAGCTAAGATACGATAACTATATTAGATTCCTTACCTTTCGATTAATATAGCGATATTAGTTTTATTTATCCTAAACTATCGTACGTATTATAGTCTTATATAGAATATATTTTCGAGTAAACCTATCCGGGGCTTTAATATCGCGTACGCTTTACTCCTCCTTAATAGCGATTACTTTATAACTTTTCGACCCCTTAACCTTTAATCTACGGAGTTTTTATTACGCTATTAAGATTTAGAGGATACCGATCGCCGTCGGCGCCGCCATTTAACCCGCGAAGTAGCCCGCGTTTTACGTTAAATAAAATATCCCGCCTTATAGTTATTTATCTACTATAGGAAGGTACGTATAAGCCCGGGAACTTTTATAACGATATTATTATTATTAGGATAACGCTTAGCCCTTAATACTTATAACGTTAATAAGCTATCGATATTACGATATAATACGACGATTAAACCGCGTTTATACCGATTAGGACATCCCTCGTATAATTATTTATTTGCTATACGGAGGAACCCGTAAAACCCGGGAGAACTTTCATCGTAATACTACCGCTACTAGGAATAATACTTAGCCCTCGATACTAACCGCTTCCTCGAACCGCTAATAATATAATATATTTCGTACGAATAAATAAAGCTTATAGCGATTAAGGTAGCCCTCTTATAGTTATTTATTTATTATATAGAAGACGTATAAGCGCCTTAGTATAAATTACGATAACTTATACGACCCGCTACTCCCTTATTAATACTAAGGATAAATAAAGGCTAATAATAATTATACCTTAACCGACCTTACGATAGCTTCTTTTTCCCTCTAAACCTATTAATCGATATAAATTAAATATATAAATACTAATAACTTATTATATTAGAGGTATTTTAGGATACCTAGGCGTAACGACTCGACGATATAGTATACGATATAATATAGATATTTATATTAATAATATAAATAAGATTAATAAACTAATAATTATTAGTAACCGATAGTTTTAAGGAGAACTAGGAATTAATATTAATAAAACTACGTAGATATAAAGAATTAAGGAAACGGAATTAAAATTAAGCTAATAAGTATACCTATATATAGGCTAGCCTTATATTACTAACTAATAACTAGTATAACGAGAAGTACTAATATAAACGTAAAACGGCGCCTAGCGGTAATACCGTTAATACTATTAAATAACTTTCATTAAATCGAAACCGGCTTATAGCTATAACCGGTATCGTATTTAACGCGATTCTTTACTCGGAATTTATTCCTTATACGTATTACTTTAACGAAGGTTATACGTTAGGAGTTCTAGACCTTAATAAGAGGAATTATCGTCGACTTATTTATAATAATTAAACTATTAATTTAAGGAATACGTATCGTACTTTAGTTAGGCGTTAGCCGATTAAAAAAGCTCGTATAATACCCGGATTCTATCGATCGGGATAATATAATAAATAATAATATACCTATACTAAAGGAAAAGTATTAGGATATAAATAATAACTATTTTATCTTTATTCCTATGTTAGATAATAAGACCCTTATTACCTCCTTTTCCGCTTTATACCTCGTACCGAAAGACTAAACGAAGTTCGTAGCTAGGAAACGGAATAAATCGCTATCGGGATCCGAAGTAGTAAAGATTAAATTACTAATAAAGACCTTAAGAGTCGATATTAATTCTCCGCCCCTATATCCGCCCGAAAAAGAAAAGAACGACGATAAAACTCTTATTTAGCTACCCCTTAACCGCGGTTCTATACTTATCCCGCTAATTCCTATGGTATTATCTTAAAATAATAATAACGGGGCTTCTAATAACTAGAATATACCGGTAGTTACCCCGAGTATCGTAATATTAGCCATTAGATTCTCTAACCCTACCGATTACCTTAAGCTTAAGTTTAATAAATATAACGTAACTTAATAACTAGAAAGGATAGATCGATTATTTAACCGCTATCGTATAAGCGACGACGATAAGATTAAAGAGATCGGTAAATAGATTACGATTAAGATTATTAGGAAGCGTATTAACGACGTTATAAAGGATTAAACGATTTAAAGAGTTATCGTTATAGCCCTAAAGTACCGTTTTAGGATTACCGATAAACTAAGCTAAGCTAACGTTAAACGTAAACTCGTATAATTAAAACGAGGTAACGTAATTAACGATTCTAAGGCGATCTTTACGTATCTTATAAACTATAAACGTCTTTCTAAGCTTATAAACGATAACGAAAAGCGTCCTTAAAAAGTAGGATATCTAATTAATAAATTCCGGATATTCCTAATTATAAAGTTCTATAAAACGGAAGACTATAATTATAATAAGATCGGAAATATTAACTACCGGATATTTTATACCTAGCTTTATAAGTAAGCGGAACGTCGTATAGTAATATAAATTACCGATAAAGCCTAAGCCGAAGAACGACGATAGTAAAAAACGGTAACTTTCGAGGAACCCGAGAAGCTTATAATATAGATAGTTTAACGATTAACGACTCCTAGCCTCTAGATACCTTTATTACCGCCTTCCTCGTAGCTTAAATCCTCTTACGGTTACCTAAGCGCTAGTTAGGAAGCTAGTATATAGGCCTTCTACGACCGACTTAACGCTTTAGAAATAAAGATAACTTCGTAGAATTACCGTTAAAAGAATAGCTTTTATAACCTTAAGAATACGTACGGCGCCGATTAATAATATTAATAAGAAAACCCGTTCCTAATAAACGTAGTTCGGAACTTAAGTCTTTATAACCTATAAATTAACGAAAGAACCTTAATAAGCTTTAAACGTAATACTATATTAAACTATCGAAGTATACGTAATAGGATTCTATTAACTTAAATAAATAACCATAAGGAATTTAAATGTTAGTTTTATAATACTTTCGATCGGCTTTATAACTATAGCCGCTACGCGTTATTAATAGATATAACCTAGAATCGGTTCTATTATAAGAATAATAAGCGATTATATTACTTCGAGAACGGAAACCCGGATAAGTTAAAGTTATTATTAATCCTAAGATCGATTATTACCTAAATTAAGCGTAAAAAAGAACCGATCGCTTATTATATTTTATTTTACGTATATTAAGGAGGAGTAGAGCGTACGCGATACTAGAAACCCAGATATATTTACTCGAAAGTATACTCTATCGAAGATTATAATACGTACGATGGTCTAAGATGGATGAAATTAGTATCGCTATATTAATCGAGAGGTAAGGAATCTAATATAGTTATCGTATCTTAACTATACCCCTTTAGTCGTAGAGATGTAGTGGTCGCTAACCCGAAGGCATAAGAGGTAAGGGAAGAAAAGGGGTAAAACGTAAAAGTCACTTATTCGGCTATAGCGGTACGACGAAGTAACTTAAGCGCCTATAACTAAGATAAATATACTAATCGGAGAACGACGAATCTAATAATAAAAACGAATCTTTAATTAAGGTAAAATAATAAAGATAGTAATCTAGTTAAGTAATAAACTAGATAATAAGCATAGTATGTCCCGTACTTACGGGAGCTATGGTTACTTTATATAGGTATAAGGCCTATCGTAACGTATTACGTAATATATTAAAAGGGTATATCTTACCGTACTACTATAGCCTCCTTAGTTTAATTATACCGTAAGGGATAATTAAACTAAAAAGGATAATACGGTAAGTCCCGATTAATATCTTTCCTTAAAAACTACCGCGAAATTCTATTCCTCCGGTTATTATCTAACTATTACGGCCGCGCCTTTAATTTCTCGTTTAATATTATAAGAAGGCTCTTTTATTACTTTACGGCTAACTTAGCCCGGTTTATCCTTACCGATCTAACCCGATCGGCGTTTTCCTTCTCTATCTCGGCTACCTTCTTCTTAGTTTCCTCCTAGCCCTCCTAATTAAGGGAATAATAAGGGAACGGGCGCGTCCTAAGGGTTAATTAGGTATCTTCCTTTTACTTATACGATATAGAGGTCTCTCCGGACTAAAAAGCTTTAATCCTTACTAGGCCGGAAGGAGAAAAAAGGCGGGTCGTAACTTTAACGAGGTCGTCGTAGCGTAGGTCGGTATTTATCGATACGAAAGAATAAGGAGGGTTAGGTACTAAAGCTATAAAGAAACGGCGGACTTCGGTTTACGCGATAAACCGAACGGAGGATTTACGGCTAGAGGGCTCGCCGATCGGCGTATTTTACGCCGAGGCTATGGCGTTAATAAGGTCGATTTGCTTTTAATAATCTACGGTTTACCGGAGACGCTTAACGATACTAACCCCTCCCTTTAAAACCCGAACGTTATAAAATTATTCCACTACCTCGGCGTATTCTTTTATAATATTAAAGGGATTAAGGCCCTTATTTTCTTAGGCTTAACGCGCGACCTCGATCGGTCGTTTAAAGATAAAATGCGGTAAAATGCCGCTTTAAAAACCGTAACTAAAGCTATCTTATTAGTTTATTAACGCGACGTAGTAAGTAGATTAGGAGGTTATATTAAGCTCGAAATTACCGTCTTCCTATACTCGCTATAGCTAACCGAGCGCGTACGCCGCCCGATCGAAGGCGCCGTTCTTAACTATATTAAAGCTAAATAGTTTCCGGGGCTTAGGAAGATATAGTACTACGGCGAAGTAAGCTTAAGAGAACTTTAAGGAATCGGTAATGGCTCGTTCGGGGTTTACTAGATCCGTATAAATCGTAAAAACTAAAATAAAGGTAGGGTTATTAAGAAAGTATTAATAGATTAAGAAGTTAAACGATTCTACCGATCGATAGCCTATCGTTTAATACGGGTTTATTTCGAAGGCCGCCTTTCGGCTTTTAAGGTCGTAACTAGTTATAATATAAAAGGCGCGGATATCTTCGTTAATAAGGTAGTCGTAACGGGCGAGGTATACGAAAGAGTTAGCTAGGGCTACCCTTATTTATTCCTATAGCTACTAGTTTATAGTTCGGGGTCGATTAGCGGATAGCCGGAAGGCCTAGGCTATATCGGATCTTAACTCGATCGGACCCTTCCCCGAATCGTAGTTATTTAAAGTATTAAGCTAATATTCCTTTATATTACTTTAGTTATCTTTACTACTATAAATCTCCCGTAGGAGTTCTATTAAATCGGCTAGATCGGTACGACGTACGTTTCTATAAACGGAAGGAAGGGAGAAGAAAGGAGGGATTCCGACGGAACGGGGGAAAGACATAATAAAAATAAAAAAAAGAATTAAAAGAAGGAAAAGAAAAGATAATAAGTTAAAGGTAAAAATAAAAATTTAAATTAATAATAAGAAAGGCAGGCTAAAGATTAGTAAGAATATAATAATTATAGGAAGGGGTTTTCGAAATAAGATACCTAAAGAAGAAAAAAAGAAGGAGGAAGGAAGACGTATTAACGATATAATTAGATATACCTTTACGGCTAACGCTTTAGGAAAGCGCGTTTCCCCGTATACGTATAAAGTTATAATAAGAGACGCGTTAGCTTATAGCTTCTTATTATATACTTTTAGTAAAGTAATAAATACGTACGTTCGTAGACTCGTAATTAAACGTAGGCTAAGGTAGGTATTATCGAAACTCTCCTAAGTACGGTACTTACGACCTAAGTAACGTATTCGACTCTCTCGTTTTCGTCCGACCTCCCCTCTTATTTCTCGCTATTCTACGGTTCCGATTTACTTCCTTTCTTTTATTCCTTAGGTCCTCTATCTTCGTTTTAATTCGTTTCTCGATTTTTCTTAATTCTAGATTTATAATTTCGTCGTTCCTATCTCTTTCTTTCTTATATATATATATATAATAAATCTTACTATCTAAAAGTAACTCCTTAAGCTAGACCGGGCGACCGTCCTTAAGTTATTCGAGTAATTAAAGGCTACGGGGATTACCGACGAAGAGATCGCCGGGGCGTTTAAAAAGGCTAAGGAAGATAAGAAAAAGGCCGTAACGTATTAACGGATTAAGTCGATACCGCCGCCGGTAAATCTAATAAATAAATAACCCGACGAATCCTTCCGCCGTTTATCCTTTACCGAGGAGTTCCGGGACGTTAATCGGTTAATTCCTAAGCCTTAGTAGGTACCGTACGCCCCGTACTCCCGCCCGTTAAACTAAAGCCCGAAAGTAATTATCGGCCGGTAGCTCCGGGGCATCGAAGGAATTCGGGTAATAAATTAATAACGCTAAGTATATAGCTCTTAATATTAATAAGATTTATTAATCGAAGATTATATTAATTAATAATAAAATAATTCGTAGCGTTTGGTTTTATTTTTTAGATAAGCCGGCGGCCGGCCGGTATATCGTATAGGAGATTATAAGTAAGGACTTTTAAGAAGTTACCTACCTTTAAAGCTATGCTATATCCCTCGTCCGTTACGTTTAATCCTTTCGCCGCCGAACGTTATTTATAAAGATTAATAATAAGGAATTAGTTAGCGAATATTTCCGTCGATTAGCGACGGACCTTCGTTACGTCGTTAGTTTATTCGTTTAATAATATAAGGTATTTAACGAGGTATTTTATTAATACTACGAGCGTCGGCTTACCTCTTCCGATACCGCTAAATACGCGGATATATAACCCTTTTTTTCCTACCGATCCTTAGCCCCCGATCGTATCTTTAGGTACTCTTACGGTATCTGCCTTTTTTTTATTAACGGAATACGTTACGAATTCCGGGACGAGCGGTTTACCTACCTACGGGCGAGGATAGATCGTAACCTTCTTCTAATAAAGGATCTAAGCTAAGCCGTATACCCGCTTATAATACGGATAACGAAAAAGGAGTTACTATTTATAATGGACTTAAAAATCGTTACTTTCCGGGGGTCGGGAAGTAAATAAGTTTTTAGTTTTCTTAGTAACTAATAAGTAAAGGATAAGGTAAGAAGGTAGAGAGGAAAAGAGAGGTACTAATCGGCGGGTATACGTTACTTCTAGCTTATTTTTAAACGCGTATTCCTTTTCTTTCCTTTTTCTTTTACTTTTATTAATATAAATCGCTTTCCCTACTTTTCCTTTAAATATTAAAATATACTTATATTAAAATATAATAATTACGTAATACTAGGATATTAGTATCCCGGATTCCTAACGATAAACGCAAAGGATAACTTATCTAAGTATAAGAACGCGTTAATCGGCGTTAATAATCTATGGAAATATACTTTCTTTTAAGGTAAGAAAGATAAGGAAGGACGTATTTATTAATGTTATAATTTAGGATATTAATTTCGTATATAAACTGCCGGTTTAATAACCATATAGGAATAACTTCTTTCCTTTCCTACTTAAGAAAGCGACTATATATTAAACTCTTAGGCTTTATTATTCTTCGATCGGTATAAGTAGGTTATTTTAGGGCATTATGGCCTTATCGTATTATAATAAGAGGATTATTTATTAAGTCGGGTCGATCTTCTTAGTCCGGGTTTATTATTAGGTATAACTTCGTATCCTTTAAGCTTCTTATTTAGTATTTCTACTATAATTCGTACTTTATCGTTCGGGATTAACCATTCTTCTTCTTCGTCGTCGATTACCGAGGATATAAGCTTTAGGCCTCCTTTAGCTTAAGGGTCGTTAATAATCGTCGATTCCTAGTCCTTATATTTAATCGGTAGTAAGCGTATAGTTTATTCGTCCTCCTCCGGGTTCTCTAGCTCTTAAAACCCGTTAATATTTTAAATAAATTTCCGTAGTTTATGGCCTAAAACTAGGTATAATAACGTAACTTTATCCGGTTCTTTAAGCTTATAACGACTATAGCCTAAATCTTCGGCGATTAAGTACGGTTCCTTTTAATAGTACTTTAGTTTTACGGCTATCGATTTATTTATATATCGTAGCGTATCGTATAGTAGTACGAAGTCGTCGGTTTTTAAGGGCTCTTTTCGTATTCGGTAAGCGTTCTTTTCGTCCTAATACCGGGTAGCTTTCTTATATTTAGTCGCTAAAACCTTAGCTACGGTTAATATATCTTCCTAGCGTCTCTCGATTAGTCGTACGCGTATAATTAAAAGCGATTCTCGGTCCGGGATATTCTTTTAATTTATAATACGTTAGATTAAGATAACGGTTTCTATCGGAACGATAGCCTTACGCCCGTATATTAATTCGTATAACGACATTCCGTATAAATACGTCGAGATCTTATCTACCTATATAATTACCCTTAATAGGTTTATTTATCCCCGATCGCTACCGTTTATACCTTTCATAAGGCCTCCGCGAATTACTTTATACCTAACCTCGATTATACCTTAGGATTACGGGAAATAAATAATACCGACTTTAATTCTAATACCGATTAATTCTATTACTTTACGGACCTTCTTTTTATTCTCGGAATTATTATTATACTTAATTACTAGGGGTACGCCGTATTATAGGAATATTTATTCCTAGAGGAACTTAACGATCGTTTTAAAATCTATCTTTCTAATGGCTCGGGCTTCGAGAAAACCGGATAGTTCGTTTCGTACTTCGATTATTACGATAAATCCGTTATTTATTAATATATATTATACGTTTATTACTTAATAAGTAAGAACGTTAATTAGCTCGTTATATAAAACGGGGTCGACTTTCCGGATATTATTTCCTTTTTAGTATTTAGGATATGATTTAATCTCTCGGACGACGTATTCGAATATACCGCGCTAGTAATATAGTTTAGCTATCCGATCGTAGGTCGAAATACGTCCCTTATAGCCGAAATCCTCGTAATAATCCTTAACTATAGCTTTACGTAATTTCTCTTAGTCGATAATTCGTCGTATGCCTTTATATTTCTCGGGCTTTTTCTATAGGATACCTTCCGAAACGACGTATTTAAGCGCTTCCTTCTTAAACCGGGTCTACCGCTTTTAATACCCTATTAATCGGTTATCTTTTAATCGGTTAGGTAATTAAAATCGCGTAAGAAACGTCGCTATTTCTTACGACTCTATCGATTATTCTTCCGGCGGTTATAACGATAGGGCTTTATCGCTAGATTATTCGACGACGTTAAGTAATACGATTATATTCGCGTATATTATATTAAGTTATATATTAATAAAGTCCTTTATATCGCCTTTTTATTAATCGTCGTCGTCGTCGCTTAGGCCGTTAAGTTTACGTAAGAAACCGTCCGTAGCGGAGTATTTCTTACCGGATATATATTAAATATTAAAGCTAAATATCTTAATATAAGCTATCTACTTAATAAGGATAGCGCCCGGGAGACTAGAGAATCCGTCGTTAAGCTAAGCGATTAATACTTTAGCGTCGGTTTTAAGTACGAAGTAAATGCCGTAAAGATAGTTTCGAAGCCGTCGTAAGGACTTAACGATTCCTAGATACTTTCGTTTCGTAGCGTCGTAATTTAACTCCGCCCTTCTTTAGATTCCTAACTCGTATCTCGAAGGCCTAAAGTTACCTTTATCGTTATCCTAACCTAGTACGTAGTTCTAACCGTTTCTTAATACGCCGACTTTTACTCGGATTAATTATTCGATAGTATAATTTAAAATAATTAATACCGATACGTTAATAAGAGCTATCTTAAGCGAATCTATAGTATATTATTAATCGATACTTTAAATAAAATATACTTCCTTACGTATTAATACTAGGAGGGGTTTAGCGATTATAGCGTAGTAATCGATCTATATTTTAAAGAAAACCATAATACCGATAAAAGACCTTACTTCGTTTATATTCTTATATAGCTTTTACTCTAAAATCTTAATTATCTTCGCTTCCGAGGGCTTTTTATCGTTTATACCGTATAAATATCCGACGATTATCGTACTACCTTTATACTAAGTAGATTTAACGGCGCTAGTAGTAGTACCGGTTAATTCGAAGTTTAGGAAAACGGCGTCGATATTCTCTAAGTACTTTAAAATAAAGCGTCGTATTTCCGGAAAAGCCTTTTAGTTATCGTATTTCGATACCGGTCCTTTAATACTAACGTCGTCGAAGAAGGACTCGTACTTAATAGGAACTAAATCGTAAAAGATTCGTATAACGGCTCGGAAAAAAGCGGTAACTAAGTTCGTCGCCCTATAGTAGAGTCGTTATACGTAAAAGGCTAATAAAAATAGCGAACGTAATTAGGTTACGGTTCGTTTCCGCTAGCGTTACCTAGTCGTACCTAGAAAAAAAATCGACGACTATAAGGATTAAATATATAACGAATTCTTAGGCAAAGGAGTTTCTATCTCGGGATAGGAAGGCGTCGCGAATAATCTAGGCGTTAAGTTTTATCGTAAAGTTAATAAGTCGTAAACTATTATCTTTTTTTTTCGACTATAAACTACGCATTTCGATAAGGGCCGTAACTTTCTTCTAGGATTCCGTTCTTTAATCGTATACGTAAGACTTCGATTATTCGTTCCTTAAGAGGTACTAAGATAAGGATGCCCTTAGCTTACTAGGCGTTATATAATACCGTCCTAATCTTATAATCGGGATAAACCTTAGGTCGGATTTTCCCGATTTTAAAGAAATCCTAAGCTAGGGCTATTTCTCTTCGGTATAAGATCTTAACTAATACGTCTTTCTCCTAATCGGTTAGTTCCGTATCTAATAAACCTATTTTAATAGCGTTAAGTCTTTCCGTTATTAATCTAATACTTCGGGGGTTATTAACGAATCTTAATATAATATTCTTATAAGGTTTATCGCGTTATAATATATCTAATGGCTCGTACTTCGACTTAACCTCTCCTATTACCTAATCCTTTTAATCGAGTATTCCTAGCGGTATTTAACCGTTTAACGGTACGTTATCTACAGGCTAAACTTTACGCGACTTAGGCTTATATATAATATTAATTAAAAACGTACGCTTAGCTTAGTAAGTTAATTCCGAAATAAGAGCTAGGTTTGGCTTATATTATTTCGATTCTTACGTCGTATATTAAATTACCTTCGTAACGGCTTTACTAAAAACGTAAAGGAATTCTTCGTCGCTTAATCTAGCGATCGCCTTATCTTCCTTATCCAGATTAAGTTCGAAGGCTAACGAATCCTTAGCTTCGGAGATAGGTATTACCTCTATGTCGTCGTAATAAAGACGGGCATAATAAATTTTAGCTTAAAGGCTAGCGTCGGTCTCTAGGTACTTAGCTAGGAACGCGTTTTTAGGCCTATATACGCTATTAAAGCGGCCTAGGATATTAATGGCATTTAGTTTTCCTAATCGCCGAATATAAAGCTTAGTAATATATCGCTTCTTAAGTTAATAACGAAAGGGATTATTATCCGGACCGAGCTAAAGTTAACGGTTCCTATAAAGGTACTTCCGTCGAATTCGAGTTTTATATAAGATTAAAAGATAAAGTTTATATTAAGTAATAAGGGATAATTAACGAACCTATCTTTAACGACGTAAATCGGTAAGCGAAGGTAATAATCGGTAAGCTAGATAGGACCGTCGATTATTCCTATATATAAGGTCTCTATAGAGGATCTAAAACCTCGCTATATCGCCTTAGTACCGGTTATAAAGAAACGTTACTTCTTTATATAGCTTTCTACGATTATATTAAACTACGCCCCTATATCGATTACCGTAAATACGAGAGCTTCGTTCCCGTTAGGTCTTACGTTAATTACTAGCTTAGGAAAAGGCCGGATATAGTTTTTAATATCCTTCGCGATAATAGAATTTACCGCTATTTCATTCGAAGGATTAGTAAACGGGGCGGTAATTTACGGTACGTTAAGTATCTTAACGCTTTCTTCCTAATCCTTTTATACCTATTCCTTTATAATCTTAATAACCTTAAGTTAACCTTCGTTAATCTCTATAACGCGTATTATAAGATACTTAACTACTTATTCCGAAAACCCGGGTATAAACTTAATTAGGTCGTCCTACGAGACCTCGAAGCGTTTCCTATTATTTTTATTAATCTTATTTAGTTAAAACTCTCTTAATAATTCGTTAATAATCTTCGCCTTCCTAGCTAAGTCGTTCGTATTCGAAGTAACGTTTTTACCGGCTTTAGTCGGTCTACGCTTAAGCTATAACGATAAGACTTCTATATTCTCTTAATCGGATACTTTTCTTTCGATATACTCGCCGTTAGGACCTCTAGCTCGCTTAACTACGTTAACTTCGACCGGGTCCGTCTTAATAATACCCTTATAATAATAAATACCTTCGTCGTCGATAAAACCCTTAGTCTAATTATAACCTAAGATTCCCGTTTCGTATAATTCGTAGTTATATTTACGTTCGACTATCTAAATAACGTTAATCTCCGATATAGCTCTTAATATCTCTTCCTATTTTAATACTACTTCCTCGCTCTTAAAGTATCGTAAGTCGAAGGATATAAGCTTTAGCTTTCCGGCTAGATAATAATATACTATCCTACGTACTTACTTTAGAGATTCCTTACTTTAATATACGTAAAATAAGATATAATAAGCGATCGGTTCTTCTTTACGCTTAACTTAGGTAATAATCGATCCTAGGATTAATATTAACTCCGGCTTATCCAGGTCTTCGTTCTCGAGGTAATATAATCGCTTATTATTCCTATAATAGAACCGATTCTAGGTTATATTTATTAATAATAAATAACGGCTATAGTTATAAAGCCGATCGAAAGTACCGTAAAACTAGCATTCGAATTCCCTATAATTATTCGTTTAAGTTAATAAAATCTTATTACGTATACCTTAGTAGTTTAGTATGATATTTCGTCTAGAACCTACTAGGGTTCTTCCGTTAGTTTATAGGTTATAAAGACTTAGGTTCCGAACCGCGTTTACTAAGAACGGATTTTCCTATTAATATTATTAATCGGCGCCGTACGTATCCTTAGGGCTATAAAAGCTATTATCCTAACGGTAGTTCTACGAAGTTATCTTTATTTCTAGAGCGTTAAATCGGTCGTAAAGGGCTTATATACTAGCTTCTTAACTAGTACTTAGGTAGCCGTAAGAGGGTCTAAGCTACGAGAGAAGCGGTAGCTAAGGTATCTAAAGGCTAAGAGTCGTTAATCGTTAAACTATCTATATTATAAGCTTCTCGGGTTCTTCGAAAGTTACCGTTTTTTACTATCGTCGTTCTTCGGCTTAGGCCTTATCGGTAATTTATATTATTATACGACGTTCCGCTTACTTATAAAGCTAGGTATAAAGAATCCGGTAATCGATATTTCCGATCTTATTATAATTATAGTCTCCCGTCTTATAGAACTTTATAATTAGAAATATCCGGAATTTATCGGTTAGGTATCCTACTTTTTAAGAAAGCTTTTCGTTATCGTTTACGAGCTTAGAAAAACGTTTATAGTTTATAAGATACGTAAAGATCGCCTTAGGATCGTTAATTACGTTACCTCGTTCTAGCTATACGAATTTACGTTTAACGTTAGCTTAACCTAGTTTATCGGTAATCTTAAAGCGGTACTTTAAGGCTATAACGATAACTCTTTAGATCGTTTAATCCTTCGTAACGTCGTTAATACGCTTTTTAATGGTCTTAATCGTAATTTATTCGCCGATCTCTTTAATCTTATCGTCGTCGCTTATACGGTAACGGTTAAATAATCGATTTACCCTCTTTAGTTATTAGGTTACGTTATATTCGTTAAACTTAAGCCTAAGGTAATCGGTAGGGTTAGGAAATCTAATAATTAGTTTTACGATAATCGGGATAGCTACTAATATATTCTAGCTATTAAAGGCCCCGTTATTATTATTCTAAGATAATACTATAGGGATTAGCGGGATAAATATAAAGCCGCGGTTAAGGGGTAGCTAAGTAAGAGTTTTATCGTCGTCCTCCTCTTCTTCGGGCGGATATAGGGGCGGAGAATTAGTATCGATTCTTAAGGTTTTTATTAGTAGTTTAGCCTTTACTACTTCGGGTTTTAATAGCGATTTATTCCGTTTCTTAGCTATAAACTCCGTCTAGTTTAGCGGTACGAGGTATAAAGTAAAAAGAAAGATAATAAGGGTCTTATTATTTAATATAAGGGTAAAGGTAAGATAGCTATTATTTATATCCTAATACTTTTCCTTTAGTATGGGTATATTACTATTTATTATACTATCCCGATCGATAGGGTCCGGGTATCATACGAGCTTTTCTAATCGGCTAACGCCTAATTAAAGTACGATACGTATTCCTTAAACTAATAGTTTAACTATTATAAATAAGTCGACGATAATTCCTCTTATTAAGGTTTAGAACTCCTAACGTATAACCTTCGTTAAGGTAATACGTATAAAGGATAAATCCCGAGTAAAGGATCGCGTTAAATACGATACCGGTTATAGCCATAAGCCGGTTTCGATCTAACGGGGGCTATTTAATAGTATTAACGGTATTACCGCTAGGCGTCGTTTTACGCCTATATTAATACTTCTCGCTATACTAATTATTAATTAGTAATATAAGGCTAGCTTATATATAAATATACCTATTAACTCGATTCTAATTCCGTTTCCTTAATCCTCTATATTTACGTAGTCCTATTAATATTAATTCCTAGTTCTCTTTAAAACTATCGGTTACTAATAGCTATTAATCTATTAATTTCTATTTATATTATTAATATAAATATCTATATTATATCGTATACTATATCGTCGAGTCGTTACGCCTAGGTATCTTAAAATACCTTTAGTATAATAAGTTATTAGTATTTATATATTTAGTTTATATCGATTAATAGGTTTAGAAGGAAAAAGAAGCTATCGTAAGGTCGGTTAAGGTATAATTATTATTAGCCTTTATCCGCCTTTAGTATTAATAAGAGAGTAGCGGGTCGTATAGGTTATCGTAATTTATATTAAGGCGCTCGTACGTCCTTTATATAGTAGGTAGATAATTATAAGGGGGCTACCTTAATCGCTATAAGCTCTATCTACTCGCATAAGATATACTATATTATTAGCGGTTCAAGAAAGCGGTTAGTATCGAAGGCTAAGTACTATCCCTAGTAGCGGTAATATTACGACGATAGTTTCCTAGGCTTACGGGTACCTCCCTATAAGTAGGTAGGAGGTTATACGAGGTTTACGCTAATCGCTATAAGCGCTATTTATTCGTCGTATTAGATCGTAGTATCGATAGCTTAATAACGTTATAAGTATCAAGGGCTAGGTATTATCCTAGTAGTAGTAATATCGTTATAAAAGTTCCCGGGCTTATACGTACCTCCCTATAATAGATAAATAACTATAAGGCGGGATATTTTATTTAACGTAAAACGCGGGCTACTTCGCGGGTTAAATAGCGGCGCTAACGGCGATCGGTATCCTTTAAATCCTAATAACGTAATAAAAACTCCGTAAACTAAAGGTTAAGGGGTCGAAAAAAGTCATAAGGTAATCGCTACTAAAGAGAAGCAAAGCGTACGCGATACTAAAGACCCGGATATATTTACTCGAAAGTATACTCTATCGAAGACTATAGTACGTACGATAGTCTAAGATAGATAAAACTAATATCGCTATATTAATCGAGAGGTAAGGAATCTAATATAGTTATCGTATCTTAGCTATGCCCCTTTAATCGTAGAGATATAGTAGTCGCTAACCCGAAGATATAAGAGGTAAAGGAAGAAAAGGGGCAAAACGCAAAAGTTACTTATTCGGCTATAGCAGTACGACGAAGTAACTTAAGCGCCTATAACTAAAATAGATATACTAATCGGAAAACGACGAATCTAATGGCAAGAACGAATCTTTAATTAAGATAAAAATAATAAAGATAGCAATCTAACTAGGTAATAAACTAAATAATAAGCATGGTATATCCCGTACTTACGGGAGCTATGGTTACTCTATATAGGCATAAGGCCTATCGTAGCGTATTACGTAATGCATTAAGAGGGCATGTCTTACCGTACTACTACAATATTAAAGTAAGGAATCTCTAGAGTAGGTACGTAGGATAGCATATTATTATATAGCCGGAAAGCTAAAGCTTATATCCCTCGACTTACGATACTTTAAGAACGAGGAAGTAATACTAAAGCAAGAAGAGATACCAAGAGCTATATCGGAGATTAACGTTATTTAAATAATCGAACGTAAATATAACTACGAATTATACGAGACGGAAATCTTAGGTTATAATTAAACGAAGGGTCTTATTAACGATAAAGGTATTTATTATTATAAGGGTATTATTAAAATAAACCTAGTCGAAGTTAACGTAGTTAAGCGAGTTAAAGGTCTTAGCGGTAAGTATATCGAAAGAGAAGTACCCGATTAAGAGGATATAAAAGTCCTATTATTATAGCTTAAACGTAGATTAACTAAAGCCGGTAAGAATACTACTTCGAATACGAACGACCTAGCTAAGAAGGCGAAGATTATTAACGAGTTATTAAAAGAGTTTTAGCTGGATAAGATTAATAAGAATAGCAGGAATCGCTTCGAGGTTTCGTAGGACGACCTAATTAAGTTCATACCTAGGTTTTCGAAATAAGTAGTTAAGTATCTTACGATACGCGTTGTGGAGATTAACGAAGGTTAGCTTAAGGTTATTAAGATTATAAAGGAATAGGTATAAAAGAATCGGGAAAAAAGCGTTAAAATACCTAGCATACCGTAAACTACTGCTTCGTTTATTAACCCTTCGAATAAAATAGCGGTAAATTCTATTATCGTAAAGGATATTAAAAACTATATCCGGCCTTTCCTTAAGCTAGTAGTTAACGTAAGATCTAACGGAAACGAAGCTCTCGTATCTACGGTAATCGATATAAAGGCGTAATTTAATATAATCGTAAAAAGCTACGTAAAGAAGTAACGTCTTTCTATAACCGGTACTAAGGCGATATAGCGAGGTTTTAGATCCTCTATAGAGACCTTATATATAGGAATAATCGACGGTCCTATTTAATTTACCGATTATTACTTTCGCTTACCGATTTACGTCGTTAAAGATAGGTTCGTTAGTTACCCTTTATTACTTCGTATAAGCTTTATCTTCTAGTCCCGTATGAAATTCGAATTCGACGAAAGTGCCTTTATAGAAACCGTTAACTTTAGCTCGGCCCGGATAATAATCCCTTTCGCTATCGATTTAAGAAGCGATACGTTACTAAGCCTTATATTCGGCGATTAGGAAAACTAAATGCCATTAATATACTAGGCCGTATTAATAGCGTATATAGGCCTAAAAACGCGTTCTTAGCCGAATACCTAAAAACCGACGCTAGCCTTTAAGCTAAAATTAATTATACCCGCCTTTACGACGACGATATAAAGGTAGTACCTATTTCCGAAGCTAAGAGCTTATCGGCCTTAGAACTCGGTTTAAATAAGGGAAATAAGGCGATCGCTAAATTAAGCGACGAAGAATTCCTTTACGTCTTTAATAAAGCCGTTACGAAGGTAATTCGATATACGACGTAGGAATCGAAATAACATAAGCGAGACTTAGCCCTTATTTCGGAATTAGCTTACTAAGTTAAACGTACGTTTTTAATTAATACTATATATAAGCTTAAGTCGCGTAAAATTTAACCCGTAAATAACGTACCGTTAAATGGTTAAATACCGTTAGGAATATTCGATTAAAAGGATTAAGTAATAAGGGAGGTTAAGTTAAAGTACGAACCGCTAGAGGTATTATAGCTTAATAAACCTTATAAAAATATCATACTAAGATTCGCTAGTAACCCTCGAGGTATTAGATTAATAACGGAAATGCTTAACGCTATTAAAGTAGGTTTATTAAATACGGAACTAACCGATTAAGAGAAAGACGTATTTATTAAGATCTTATACCGAAGAGAAATAGCCCTAGCCTAGGACTTCTTTGAAATCGGGAAAATCTAACCTAAGGTTTACCCCGATTATAAGCTTAAGACGGTATTATATAACGCTTAATAAGCTAAGGATATCCTTATTTTAGTATCCCTTAAGGAACGAATAATCGAAGTCTTACGTATACGATTAAAGAACGGAATCTTAAAAGAGAGTTATAGTTCTTATCGAAATACGTAATTCGTAGTCGAGAAGAAAGATAGTAGTTTACGATTTATTAACTTTACGATAAAGCTTAACGCCTAGATTATTCGCGACGCCTTCCTACCCCGAAATAAAGACTTCTTTACCTAAGAATTCGCTATATATTTAATCTTTATAATCGTCGACTTTTTTTCTAGGTACGATTAAATAACGCTAGCGGAAATAAATCGTAACCTAACTACGTTCGTTACTCCTATTAGCTTTTTACGTATAACGACTCTATTATAAGACGCGACGAACTTAATTATCGCTTTTTTCCGAGCCGTTATATAAATTCTTTACGATTTAATCCTTATTAAATATAAGCCTTTCTTCGACGACGTTAGTATTAAAGGGCTAATATCGAGATACGATAACCAGGAGGCTTTTCCGGGAATACGACGCTTTATCCTAAAGTACTTAGAAAATATCGACGCCGTTCTCCTAAACTTCGAATTAACCGATATTATTACTAGCGCCGTTAAATCTACTTAGTATAAAAGTAGTACGGTAATCGTCGGATATTTATACGATATAAACGATAGAAAGCCCTCGGAAGCGAAGATAGTTAAGATCTTAAAGTAGAAGTTATATAAGAATATAAACGAAGTAAGGTCTTTTATCGGTATTACGGTTTTCTTTAAAATATAGATCGATTATTACGCCATAATCGTTAAACCCTTCCTAATATTAATACGTAAGGGAGCGTACTTTATTTAAAATATCGATTAATAATATACTATGGATTTACTTAAAATTACTTTTATTAACGTACCGGTATTAATTATTTTAAATTATATTATCGAATAATTAATCCGAGTAAAAATCGACGCATTAGGAAACGGTTAAAACTACGTACTAAGTTAGGATAACGATAAAAGTAACTTTAGATCTTCGAGATACGAGTTAAGGATCTAAAGAAAGGCGGAGTTAAATTATGACGCTACGAAACGAAAGTATCTAGGAGTCGTTAAGTCCTTACGACGGTTTCGAAACTACCTTTATAGCATCTACTTCGTATTTAAAACCGACGCTAAAGTATTAATCGCCTAGCTTAATAACGGATTCTCTAATCTCCTAGGCGCTATCCTTATTAAGTAGATAGCCTATATTAAAATATTTAGCTTCGATATTTAGTATATATCCGGTAAGAGATACTCTACCGCGGACGGGCTTTTACGTAAACCTAGCGGCCTAAGCGACGACGACGACGATTAATAAAAAGGCGATATAAAGGACTTTATTAATATATAACTTAATATAATATACGTAAATATAGTCGTATTACTTAACGTCGTCGAGTAATCTAACGATAAAGCCCTATCGTTATAACCGCCGGAAGAATAATCGATAAAATCGTAAGAAATAGTAACGTTTCTTACGCGATTTTAACTACTTAGCCGATTAAGAAATAACCGATTAATAAGGTATTAAAAGCGATAAACCCGGTTTAAAAAGGAAGCGTTTAAATACGTCGTTTCGGAAGATATCCTATAGAGGAAGCCCGAAAAGTATAAAGGCATACGACGAATTATCGACTAGGAGAAACTACGTAAAGCTATAATTAAGGATTACTACGAGGATTTCGGCTATAGGGAACGTATTTCGACTTACGATCGGATAGCTAAACTATATTATTAACGCGGTATATTTAAATACGTCGCCCGAGAGGTTAAATCGTATCCTAGATATTAAAAAGGAAATAATATCCGGAAAGTCGACCCCGCTTTATATAACGAGTTAATTAACGTTCTTACTTATTAAGTAATAAACGTATAATATATATTAATAAAAAACGGATTTATCGTAATAATCGAAGTACGAAACGAATTATCCGGTTTTTTCGAAGCCTAAGCCATTAAAAAAATAGATTCTAAGACGATCGCTAAGTTCCTCTAGGAGTAGATATTCCTATAGTACGGCGTACCCTTAGTAATTAAATATAATAGTAGTTCCGAGAATAAAAAGGAGGTCCGTAAAGTAATAAAGCTAGTCGGTATTAGAATTAAAGTCGGTATTACTTATTTTCCGTAATCCTAAGGTATAGTCGAGGTTAGGCATAAAGTAATTCGCGGAAGCCTTATAAAAGGTATAAACGGTAACGATCGGAGGTAAACGAACCTATTAGGGGTAATTATATAAGTAAATAAGACTTCGACGCGCTTATACGGAATATCGCTATACGAATTAATATATAAGTATAAGGTTATTATCCCGATAGAAACCGTTATCCCGACCTAGCGTATTATAAACTAGAAGAATATTCCGGACCGAGAATCGCTTTTAGTTATACGCGTACGATTAATCGAGAAACGCTAGGAAGATATATTAGCCGTAACTAAGGTTTTAGCGGCTAAATATAAGGAAGTTACTTAGTACTAGGACGAAAAAAACGCTTACCGGATACGAAAAGAGCCCCTAAAAACCGACGACCTCGTATTATTATACGATACGTTACGATATATAAATAAGTCGATAGCCGTAAAATTAAAGTACTACTAGAAGGAACCGTACCTAATCGCCGAAGATTTAGGCTATAATCGTTATAAGCTTAAAGAACCGGATAAAATTACGTTATTATACCTAGTTTTAGGCTATAAATTACGGAAATTTATTTAAAATATTAACGGGTTTTAAAAGCTAGAAAACCCGGAGAAGGACGAATAAATTATACGCTTACTACCGATTAAATATAAAGACTAGGAATCGACGATTATTAACGACCCTTAAGCTAAAGAAGGCCTAGAGCTTATGCCCTCGGTAATCGACGACGAAGAAGAAGAATAATTAGCCCCGAACGATAAGGTACGAATTATAATAGAAATATTAAACAGGAAGCTTAAAGGATACGAAGTTATACCTAACGATAAACCCGGATTAAGAAGATCGATTTAATTTAATAAATAACCCTCTTACTATAGTACGATAAGGCTATAGTATCCTAAAATGACCTACCTATACCGATCGAAAAGTAACAAAGCCTAGGAGCTTAATATATAGTCGCTCTCCTAAGTAAGGGAGGAAAGAAGTTATCCCTATATAGTTATTAAACCGGTAGCTTATATACGAAATTAATACCTTAAATTATAATACTAATAAATACGCCCCCCCCTATCTTTTACCTTAAAAGAAAGTATGTTTCTATAGATTATTAACGCCGATTAACGCGTTCTTATACTTAGATAAATTATCCTTTGCGTTTATCGTTAGGAATCCGGGATATTAACATCCTAGTATTACGTAATTATTACATTTTAATATAGGTATATTTTAATATTTAAAGGAAAAGTAAGGAAAGTAATTTATATTAATAAAAGTAAAAGAAAAAGAAAAGAAAAGGAATACGTATCTAAAAATAAGCTAGAAGTAACGTATACCTGCCGATTAATACCTTTCTTTTCCTTTCTACCTTCTTACTCTATCCTTTACTTATTAGTTACTAAGAAAATTAAAAACTTATTTATTTCCTGACCCCTGAAAAGTAGCGATTTTCGAGTTTATTATCGATAATAACTCTTCCCCCGTTACCCGTATTATAAGTAGGTATACGGTTTAGCTTAGATCCTTTATTAAAAGGGGATTACGATTTATCCTCGCCCGTAAGTAGGTAAACCGCTCGTCCCGGAATTTATAACGTATCCCGTTAATAAAAAAGAGGTAGATATCGTAAGAGTACTTAAAGATACGATCGGGAGCTAGGGATCGGTAGGAAAAGAAGGGCTATATATCCGCGTATTTAGCGGTATTAAAGGAAGCGAGCCGGCGTTCGTAATACTAGTAAGGTATTTCGTTAGGTACCCCGTATTATTAAACGAATAGATTAACGACGTAACGAAGGTCCGTCGCTAGTCGACGGAAATATTCGCTAATTAATTCCTTATTATTAATCTTTATAAATAACGTCCGGCGGCGAAAGGATTAAACGTAACGGGCGAAAGATATAGTATAGCTCTAGAGGTAGGTAACCTCTTAAAAGTCCTTACTTATAATTTCTTATACGATATACCGGCCGGCCGCCGGCTTACTTAGAAAATAGAACCGAACGTTACGAATTATCTTATTATTAATTAATATAACCTTCGATTAATAGATTTTATTAATATTAAAAGCTATATACTTAGCGTTATTAGTTTATTACCTAAATTCCTTCGATACCTCGGAGCTACCGGCCGATAATTACTTTTAGGCTTTAGTCTAACGGACGGAAATATAAGACGTACGATACCTACTAAAGCTTAGGGATTAACCGATTAACGTCCCGGAACTTCTCGGTAAAAGGTAGGCGGCGGAAGGATTCGTCGGGTTACTTATTTATTAGATTTACGAACGGCGGTATCGACTTAGCCCGTTAATACGTTACGGCCTTTTTCTTATCCTTCTTAACCTTCTTAAATACTCCGGCGATTTCCTCGTCGGTAATCTCCGTAGCCTTAAGTTACTCGAGTAGCTTAAGAACGGACGCCCGGTTTAGTTTAAGGAGTTACTTTTAGATAATAAGGTTTATTATATATATATATATAAGAAAAAGAGAAATAGGAACGACGAAATTATAAATCTAGAATTAAGAAAAGTCGAAAAACGAATTAAAACGAAGATAGAGAACCTAGGAAAAGAAAGAAAGGAAATAGATCGGAACCGTAAAATAACGAGAAATAAGAAGGAAGGCCGGACGAAAACGAGAGAATCAAATACGTTACCTAAGTCGTAAGTACCGTACTTAAGAGAGTCTCGATAATACCTACCTTAGCTTACGTTTAATTACGAGTTTACGAACGTACGTATTTATTACTTTACTAAGAGTATATAATAAGAAGCTATAAGCTAGCGCGTCTCCTATTATAACTCTATACGTATACGGAGGAACGCGCTTTCTTAAAGCGTTAATCGTAAAGATATATCTAACTATATCGTTAATACGTCTCCCTCCCTCCCTCTCTTTTTCCTCTTTAAGCATTCTATTTCGAAAACCCCCCCCCTATAATTATTATATTCTTATTAATCTCTAACCTACTTTTCTTATTATTAATTTAAATTCTTATTTTTATCTTTAATTTATTATCTTTTTTCCTCTTTTCCTTAATTCTTTTTTTTATTTTTATTATATCTTCCTTCCGTTCCGCCGGAATCCCTCCTTCCTTCTTCCTTTCCTCCGTTTATAAAGACGTACGTCGTACCGATCTAGCCGACTTAATAAAACTCTTACGGGAAATTCATAATAATAAAGATAACTAAAGTAATATAAAGAAATACTAACTTAATACTTTAGATAATTACGATTCGAAGAGGAACTAGATCGAGCTAGGATCCGATATAGCCTAGGTCCTCTAGCTATCCGTTAATCGGCCCCGAACTATAAACTAATAGTAATAGGAATAAACGAAAGTAATCCTAACTAACTCTTTCGTTTATATCGCCCGCTACGACTACCTTATTAACGAGAATATCCGTACCTTTTATACTATAATAAGCTACGACCTCGAAAGTAAGAAGGCGGCCTTCGAAGTAAACCTATATTAAACGATAAGCTACCGATCGATAAGATCGTTCGATTTCCTAACCCGCCGATACCTTCTCGATAATCCCGCCTTTACTTTAATCTTTACGATTCATACGGATTTAATAAATCCCGAACGAGTTATTACCGACCTTACGAAGTTTTCCTAGGCCTACTTCGCCGTAGCGCTATACCTTCCTAAGCTCCGGAGATTATATAGTTTTAATATAGTTAAGAACGGCGCCTTCGATTAGGCGGCGTATACGTTTAGTTAGTTATAGCGAGCCTAGGAAGACGGTAGCCTTAAGCCCGGTATAACCCCTTAGTTTATTTATTATATCGCGTTAGTAAATTAATAAAATAATTATAGCTACGGTTTTTAAAGCGGTATTCTACCGTATCTTATCTTTAAACGACCGATCGAAGTCGCGCGTTAAGCCTAAGAAAATAAGGGGCTCGATTTCTTTAATACTATAAGAGAATACGCCGAGGTAGTAGAGTAATTTTATAGCGTTCGAGTTTTAAAGGAAGGAATAAGTATCGTTAAGCGTCTTCGGTAAGCCGTAAATTACTAGAAGCGAATTAACCTTATTAACGCTATAATATCCGCTTAGAGTACGTCGATCGGCGAGCCCCTTAGCCGTAAATCCTCCGTTTAATTTATTATATAAGCCGAAGTCCGTCGTTCTTTTATAGTTTTAATACCTAATTCCCTTTATTTCCTCGTATTAACGGACGTAAACCTCCGCTATAATAACCTCGTTAAGGTTATAACGCGTTCCCTTCCTTCCCCCGGACTAGAAAGAATTAAGGCTTTCTAGTCGAAGGAAACCTCTATACCGTATAGGTAAAGGAAAGATACCTAGTTAATCCTTAGGACGCGCCCGCTTTCCTATTATCCCCTTAATTAGGAGGGCTAGGACGAAACTAAGAAGAAGGTAGCCGAAATAAAGAAAGAAAACGCCGATTAAGCTAGATCGGTAAAGGTAAACCGGACTAAGTTAGTTATAAAGTAATAAAAGGACTCCTTTATAATATTAAACGAGAAGTTAAAGGCGCGGCCGTAGTAGTTAAATAATAGCCGGAGAAATAGAGTTTCGCGGTAGTTTTTAAGGGGAGATATTAATCGGGACTTACCGTACTATCCTTTTTAGTTTAATTATCCCTTATAATATAATTAAACTAAGGAGGTTATAATAATACGGTAAGATATACCTTCTTAATATATTACGTAATACGTTACGATAGGCCTTATACCTATATAGAATAACCATAGCTTCCGTAAGTACGGAATATACTATACTTATTACCTAGTTTATTACCTAATTAGATTATTATCTTTATTATTTTTACCTTAATTAAAGATTCGTTTTTATCATTAGATTCGTCGTTCTTCGATTAATATATTTATTTTAGTTATAGGCGCTTAAGTTACTTCGTCGTACCGCTATAACCGAATAAATAACTTTTACGTTTTACCCCTTTTCTTTTCTTACCTCTTATATCTTCGGGCTAGCGACTACTATATCTCTACGACTAAGGGGTATAGCTAAGATACGATAACTACATTAGATTCCTTACCTCTCGATTAGTATAACGATATTAGTTTTATCTATCCTGGACCATCGTACGTACTATAGTCTTCGATAAAATACACTTTCGAGTGAACCTATCCGGGTCTCCAGCATCGCGTACGCTCTACTCCTCCTCAATACTTACGGAAAAATAATTATAATAATATTTAAAGAATCGCCGTAAGTACTAACGGTACGTAAATTCTTCCTTTAATTAGTTAATATATAGGTATAAAGTACTATTATTATATAGAAATAACTTTCCTTATTATTAAATACCGAACTCGTATTACTCTTAAATCTTAATATATAAAGGTTACTTTAAAATAAAAAACTTAACGACGAAAGTCGTAAGTAAAGGCGGATTAGCGAGATATACGAATATTAATAGGCTCGTTTTAATATTCGATAATCTCTTCGTATAAGCGATTAATTTATCGGTATAATACTCCGTATAGGTATTACTCGAATAAGATAAGCAGATAATCGCGAGCGACTTTAGATATTACTTCCTTAGAAGATTATTCTTCGTTTTCGGAAGATTATTCTTTTATTTCCTTTCCTCTAACGTCTTTTATTTCTACGTTTAACTCTTACTCGGGGCGGCGGCCGACGAAGCTACGTTCGGTATTACGGTCGATAAGGCGGCGGAAACGTTACTTACGTTAGTTAAAGTAATAAAAGAGCTAGTAGGTATAAAGCTAAGAGCGGGTACGGCTACGACGGTCGAAAGCCCGGTAGCGGAAAGGCTTACGCTTAGCTAGGTAAACTAACCGGAATTAACTACGCTTCGTCGTAACTTTACGGTCTCGGGAACCGTAGGTATTTACTTTCCGTTTTAATAAAGGATTAAAAGCTCCTTTATTATCGTAACGAATTTAAGAGCTTATAAATAACGTTAACGAGTATAAATAACGTAGAATAAAGCTTATATATCGGCCGAAGCCTCGATACGAGCGACGATAAAGTAGGTAGCCGGTAAAATTAAAGCGTCGGCCTTATATAAAGTTAGCTTTAGATCTCGACGTACGGAGATAAGAATACCTATAAAAGTATATAAGCATAACCGGATAAGTAACGGTAATAACGGCCGGTACTTTAGAAAGAATCGAAGTATTTTTTAGTAGACTTATTCTAAGCCGTATTACGTATATAAATTAGGTAAGGAACTATACGGGAAGCTCCGTACTTTCGATTATAAGTAACCGAAATAATTTCTAAGGCGGCGGTATTAAAAGCCGGAATAACTAGCGCTATTAAAATATTAAAAGGAACCGCCGGAACGGCCGGGTTAAAGGAATTAATAAGACTAGTAGTTATTCCGGAAGCCGATAAAGCGTTACGTTCTCGTCTTTATCTTCGTTTTCGTTTTACGATATTATTACGGGTCGGAATAATAATAATAACGGCCGTTTAAGTTACGCGAGTAACGGCGATATTATTAGAAAACGTAACTTAATATACGCGAATCTAGGCTTAGATTTTACGCGGAAGAACCTTACGAATAATTAATATAATTAAGCGGTCGCCTTTTTCGATTACTTCTTCGTATAAGGAGGAGGAGTCTTTCTCAGAGGACTTTTCCTTAGAGGATTCGTCGGTAGAGACCTCGATAGCTCGGGATACGGTACCTTAAAAAGCGCGAGTAACTAAGGCCTAGGTACGTTACGCTAAGGGGCTAGGTATAATTATATCGACGTCGCTTTCGTCGATAAAGAGGTCCTTAAGGGGCTAAGCGATAACTAAGGCCCCGGACCCGGGAGTAAAGGATATCCTTCCGCGGCGAGCTTAGCTACCGGCTGAAGTTCTAGCGTTACCTCCCGTACGTATACGGGAGGTAAGAGGCTAGGTACTCGAGGTAAAAAGGCTAAGTACCTTTTATTTTAGCGAGGCTACGATACCTTAAACCGTTAATATAATCTTACGAAGCTCTTAAGTATCGGATATATTAAGAAATCGTTAATTACGGTATTATATTACTATCGGTAAATAATAAGTAAGTAATAAACGGATTATTTCGAATAACTTCTTATTTATTAATATAAAATAACTAACGGTCGCTTTATTATCCTAGAATACTTTAATATTAAGAATAATATATTAATTATAAATAATAACCCTTATCGCGATAAATTAAGTTATTATTTTACGATCGCTTAATAAAAATATATTACGACTCGTATAATACGCGAGCTACGCTTTACGTAAATTATAAAAAAAGTAGACTTATTTTACGATAATAAATTAACGAAGCTTTATTAGTTATATTAACTTACGATCGCGTAATTAATAGAATTACTTAATTATAGTTAGGTATATATACTTATAATAAATAACCTAGGGAAGAAAGGAAAAGAGAGAGGTACGTTTAATTCAAGAGCGAGAAATCTTAGATATATTTATACTTAACCGCCTTCGTAAGAAAAACGGTAGAATCGGTTAATATAAGTAACGTACGTAAACGCGCGCGATAGTAATAAAGGAGATTAAATCTTAGTATTAATACTAAAGTAATTATTACTATATTACTTATATAGCTAACTACCGCTTAATCGAAAGCGAGTAATTATACAGATAATTATACGAGTAATTACGCGAGTAATTATTTTCATTTATAATAAATTATAAAGTACTAAGTAGGGGGTACGAAGAATATATAACTTAAAAGAAAATACCATTAGTAATAAACCGGAGCATATATGGATAAGGGAATATAAAGGAGCCCGAGATAGGGTACCTAATAATCGATTAACCTTAACGAGGCATAGCGAGACTAGGGAATAACCTCCTTGGGCTATTATCGCGAGTAAAGGACTATAGTTAACCTTACTATCGTAAGCTTAATTAGGGGGTATATTACGTAGGTATATACTCCTAGTAGGAATTACCTAGCTTACTTAAGCTAATCGAGTATTACTATATATATCTATAGATTACTCTATACTCTCTAGTAGCTTTCCTTCTTTTCTAGTTAGTTAATATATACCTTCTTACCCGTATTCCACTACTCCCTTTGCGAATAACCTATTAACCTAAGCTTAGCTCTCGCTAGCTACGTAACATATTCATTAAAATATAAACTTTATAAAAATATAAAAAAGCTTTAATAAATATTTTTTAATAAATAACTTTTTAATAAATTAGTTTTCTTTATACACGCCCCCTAGCAGGTCTCTTTTAATAAATAGTTTAATTCTCCGGTCCGCGTCTCAGTACGCAACACCAGGGTTTAGCCTATTATAAGTAGGCCTATAAGTCAAACGGCGTTTGTTGGGCTGATCAACTTCCTGGTGACTGCCCCGCAGCTAAACCCGAGCGCAAGTGGCACGCTATCGGTGCAGGTGGCAGATGAACAGGTGACGGCACCTACAGGGGCTACCCATCCAACATTCGATTCCTCGTCCCGGGTCCTCATTTCGACACCATCGATCAAAAGCTCTCTCTCCCCAACCGCCCACCTCGTTCCGTTGTCGTCGTCGTCGTCGTCGTCGCCGCCGCATGCGCTCCCATTGCCTGGCCCGATACGCGATTCTTCAAACCTGCTACCACACTCTGTGCAACCCTCCCCTTCCCCCCTTTCCCCTTCTCCTCCACCCTACGACCGACCCCATTCCTACTTCTTACCCACGCCCCCCCCCCGCAAGCATCGAGCCGACTCGAGATTGAGACGAAGACCGACAGAGAGGTTGTTCGTTCCCGATCCCGTCTGCCTGCTTTTTCGAGTCATCCTGCAGTCAAATTGAATCGTAAATACCCAAACCTGTTCGTCTTCTTCTCCCTCGCGTAAGCCTCCGCCTCTCCATCCGCCTCCCACTCCCCGTCGCACCCCGCGGCGTCTCGCCATGACCAAGACGTCATATCTTGGGCCCTGCCTGGGACTGTGATTCTTGTGCATCGTTCTTAGCCTGTTGCTAGAAGCTGGGCGTGCGACCATGGACGAGGTACCAGCGGTTCCAGCCGGCCGAGCCGACACGCCGGGGGCCTCTCGGTTGCTTATCCCGGAACCGGCTGCCTGTCCGCCAACTCAACAAGGGCCCAGTTTACCCTCACGATCCGAAGAACTAGTCGAAACCTTTTACACCCATCCTTCTGTCAAGATCATCTCGTTTACGACGAGTCAGCGCATTCCTTTAGATCCGCGACCCTCTTCTCAGGACGATCGACCGGGCAAACCCCCGGCCTCGTCGCGCCTGGAGAGAACGATTGCCATCGGTACGTTTCTACGCCCAGCTTGCGAATCGCTTCCTCCTCTCCTCCAGCCTACCCACTAACCGGAACCCCGCAAGGCCTGTTCCGCATATACCGCGCCCCGGGATCGGTGGCCTTCCTAAGTTGCGGCTCGGCGCTGCAGCCCATTCTACCGAAGAGCCAATGCTGGTGTATCGACGAAGATAACAGCCGCTTCGTCCTACAGATACGGCGGCCACAGTACTGGCGAATTGAGCTCCCGGTTTCTAAGCCCGACGATAAGGAACGCGCCTTGGTCTTAAGGGAAGTCTTCGATAGGATCCTGCTCTTTGAGAAAACAGAATGTCCTTTTCAGAGGAGCTTTACGGTTGAACTCCCGGAACAGCCGTCAGTGATAAAGAAGGCATGGACACCAGAAGGCAAGAACCTAATATCATCTCCTTTCTCACCTATAGTGGTGCCGTCTCCCAGAGGCCTCCGTGGGCAGCGGCGAGCCAGCATCTTTACCGACTGGATCACGCCTACCGAACCCGAACCCGATGCTGTGTTCAACGAAAGGCGTCGGAAGTCCCAGCCAGTGGGCGATTATCTCGGCGATCAGGGGTCATCAGAAATGACGACGCCTGTACGGGATATCATAGCAGCATACTACAGCCGCCCTGAGCACCTGCCAGACCAATGGCCCGAGCACTCGCAGAGGTCAAAATTGGAAGACGCCTACCCGATCGATGCCGAGAGTGCCCTGGTCGAGTCTGATAACGAGCAATGTTTAAACACTCCATCGAGAACGGTACGAGTTGGCGATGATACAGGTGGACGCGCGGAGAGGGATATCTCTCTCGAGTCTCCCGTTCCCATGACCATAAAGGCAGAAGCCATAGGTGACGAGACAGCCGATGAGCCTTCCTCCTTTGAAGGCTCTGGTCGTATTGCTCCTATCAATCTCACGCGGAAACGGATGAGCCGGGCGCTTGCCGGGCGCGCGTTTAACGTACCCTCCCCGCGCCCTGTCGTTTTAGCTTCAACCCCCTCGAGGTTGAGGAGGGAATTATCCGGTGCTACGAGCTCCCGCCCCTCGCCGCAGCGATCACAACCTCCTGCATTGCACGAAGGTTCTCGTTTCGGGCCTGCCGATCCTTTCACCAGTGTTCAGTCATGGCATCCCCCTATTACCCCATTGCCGCCATCACCGCCGTCGTCGCGGCCAGTAACACCGTCTCAACGAGAATTCCCTCACCCTCACGAAAGCGTCGCCCTTCCTCGCCAGTCCTCTAGTGGGAAGGATCCGCAAGCCCACGCTAGCCCGCCTGACGTGTCTGGAGCGCTCACACCGTGCGCTGATAAAGCCGCTGGCCCTACCAACGCAATAGCCTCTCCAGCACCACCATCTGTTCCTAGTGAGGGCGATAACGTAGTCGCGATCTCTCTGCCTGAAGCCGAGGTTCCGCATACGTCTGCTTTAGAGGAGAGGCCAGAAGGCCAGAATTGGTCGCGACCACGTCACCATAGTTTATCTATTAGCCGACATGCCCTCTCGCCACTGCCTCCTGCTGCCGACTTTTTCTCGGCGCCTCAAAGGCAGGTCTCGCAGAGTCGCGTCGAAACCGCGAGTCGGGTACCGGGTACGATCATACATAAGACGGTGGAAATACTCCTGACGCCACCAAGTTACCTTGTTAATACCATGCTCAAGGTAGCTGCGAAAATCGCCGCTGGTGAGTGGCGAGGCTTAGTCTTTGGGCTCGGTGAAGGCGGCGAGAAAATCCCGGTCCAATGGGACTACTCCGATGGCGAATTTAGCAGTTGGAGCGACGACGATGACTACGCCGTGACTAGTGGCCGCAGTTGGGAAGTTGACTAGAGCGGGATAGATGGGTGCTTGTACTACTATCCTTTTACGTATGGGTTTGTATAATCTACTGTAGGGATGTCTGTGGGAGTTGGGGCTATCAGGAGGAGGGCTCAACCGTCGGTACTAGCATCGTCGGATTTCCGGTTGAATCGCCAGCACTACATGGCCCGAGTGTTGATGCTGGACCCGCGACGTTACGTCTACGGGCGTCAGTTTAGGAGCCCGAGAACCAGCCTGTTGCTTTGTATAACGTATATCTATTGGACGTGGAGGGTGCAGAACCATATAATAATTAAATGGCATAGCCTCGAGGAATACATAGGGGGGCGTACCCTGATACTCAGGGGTATCCCACCATCCAGGCTCCGACAAGTCAAATCCTGGCTGGGCCTCATCACACCAGATTGTATCAATGCACATATAACCCCTGCGTTCCCAAGAGACGAGTCAGGCCATTTGGTATTCGACCCTACATAGGGAGGATGGACAAGCCAACGTCAACGTATGTCGACAGCGATGCGTTACGACACATACCTAGATGCCAACCGGACCGCAACATACCTATGTGTCCACCACCTCACGTAGGTCCTATAATGCCTACCTCGGCTTTCGTCCCACCCTCACCTCTCCACACGGCTACTACGTGAAGACGGGTGTCAGGAGCCACAGTGGGGTCGGTCACCGTTCAAGTCGTGGTTTACACGCTTCCGGGAGGTCCACGATGGAATAATCCGCAATGCGACGAAGGTGGTCAATTGGTCACTTATCCGCGATTTCGCTAATAGAAGAATGTCCCGTCCGACGAGAATGTTCAGCGATAGCCTTCTCGCCCTGTCCAATCCATTTACATTCGTTACATATAACAACCATGCCCGTGGTATCGGTGAAATAATGATACTCATCCCGTAACTTCTTACACAACTCCCTTGTGTGTGCGATAACATGGTCACTATTTATGACATTCCAACGGTTGACATCGAAGTCCATGGCCGCCTGACCTTCGAGGAAGATTTCAGCGACGCGGTCGTAGTGGATGTTGGAATACACAAGAACGCAGCGCAAATCATACTGGTCTTCGCCGATGCGGTAGACATTGCCCCGCTGAACATCCACGATGGAGATCTCCAGCTCAAAAATCTTTGAAATTATACCGAGCTCGATGTCGCCGCCCCACGTGCCGGGTTGCAGCATAAGAGTACAGTACTGTTCCGGACTCTTCTCGAGGACTACAGCGTTGTATTTATCCGGATTCTTAAGAATATAGTCGACAACCACGCGGCGGAGCCATTCGGGAGTGATCTCACTGCTCGGCACCGTGGGAAGGCCGCGGAGGGCCCCGCCGACTGCCGTGAATAGGCAGTTGTTATCATCAGGCATGACACGGAGCACTATTGGTTTGGTGTTAGAAAGGATGGGTATGGTCATGCTGCACGGTTGAGAAGTCGATTGAGGACGACGGCCCGGGAGGAAAGGCCACCTTACCTAGGTGTGAGTTCGTCTCGGGCATATAAACACTGATGTTCTCGTCCCCAATGCCTCGGGCGTCCTTGTACCGCGATGGTCCACCACCAGAGGGAGGAACAGTTACAGCGGCTCCTTGTATAGGCTGCGCGCTTTTTTCGACCACGGTCGAGGGCTCTGCGATAGGCACGATCGTAAGGCTCTCGCGTTCGAGACCAATCCGCCGCAGAGACACATGGGGTTCGCTACTCTCGAGCGCCTTCGGTGGCCAGCCGTATTTGACTACAAAGTCGGCGCAGCCTGTGATCACCTTGATGGATTCGAGAAGCTGGCCAACAGTCGCCTCGTCGTCAAGCTCTACCGTCCCCCCCCCTGATGGAGCCTTATACCGGATCTTCATGACAGATGCAGACAGATCGATAAAGGCGGGCGTATACAAGTAGATTAGATCCCCAATGCAAGTGTCAACGAAGAGAGAATATAGGACAGTAAGAGGGGACGGAGTAGTGAAATTTCTCACGATAATTAAGTAGATATTTTACTTATTTTATTTATTTTACTTATTATCAAGCGGACAAGCAGTCGAAGAACGATATTATTTAATATAAAAGAAAATTTGGATGAAAAAAGGTAAAGAATTAACTTAGGCTAGTTATATTGAAAGTCCGATAGTAGGTTATAATACAAAGCTACTTCATAAAATTGTTTTTTACTAAAAAGCTGATATATCAGAATATATTAATAGTAGTATTGATAAAGAACAGAGTCTATGTGATAGGAAAGCTTTATAGAGTAAATATTAAAGTATACCTTATTAGAAACTACAATATAGGAAAATATAACAGATACTAAAAAGCTAAAGCATCGAGATATAAACCTTATAGTTTATTATAACTTACCTCGATATTTAAAAAAAACTTGGGATATAATCGTATAAAACTTCATTATAAAACTTTTACTATTAAAAGACCTGGCTATAGAAATTATATACGACAATATATAAATAATAATCGACTAACTCACGAAATATAAAAGGTTTATTCCTTTTAAAGAACTAATTAAAATAAAATAAATAGTATTCTTATTCTTATAATACTATATTAATAATTATAAACTCCTAAGATAAATTATTATAAATAAAGATAAGTTAATAATGTAAAAGTTTTAAAAGATATGAATAAAACGATTAGAAATAAAACAAAAGCTATCTACTGTAATGGTACGGCAAGACATGCCCTCTTAATGCATTACGTAACACGCTACGATAGGCCTTATACCTATATAGAGTAACTATAACTCCCGTAAGTACGGGCTATGCTATACTTATTATTTAGTTTACTACCTAATTAGATTATTATCTTTATTACTTTTACCTTAATTAAAGATTCGTTTTTACTATTAAATTCGTCGTTCTTTAATTAGTATATCTATCTTAATTATAAACGCTTAAGTTGCTTCGTTATACCGTTATAACCGAATAAGTAACTTTTACGTTTAGTTCCTTTTCTCTACTTACCTCTTATACCTTCGGGCGAACGACTACTACATCTCTACGACAAAGGGATATACCTAAGATACGATAACTACATTAGATTCCTCGTCTCTCGATCAGTATAGTAATACTAATTCCATCTATCTTAAACTATCGTACGTATTATAATCTTCGATAGAGTATACTTTCGAATAAGCTTATCCGGGACTCTAGTATCGCGTACGCTCTACTCCTTCTTAATAATTTAATTAAAATCCGGTAAATCGAAGAAATATAATACGATAGGCTTAGTAAACAACTCCTACTTAGAAACGGTAGTTTTAAAAATAGTAATTTTAAAAGGAACGAAAGAAATAAGTTTAGGAAAGGTTAAAACGATAGCTTTCTCCTTTAACGCTAGGTTTTGTTCGATAAAAGAACGAAGACTACCGACGATACGACGACTTTAACGGCAAAAACGAATAGCTTTATTATAAAGATTAAAAACGTAACGCTTAATCCGGGCAAGTTCTTTTTTAATATTATTAGGCTTTGCTTAAATATAATTTATTTCCTCTATAATACGGTTAATAACCTTCGAAAAAATCCCTTGACGATCGTAGGGACGATAAATAATTAAATATTCTGAATAAGACTCTTAATCTTTAACAATATAATAAGGAAATAATAGCCGAACGTAACGAAAATAAGGCATTTACGAGTCGGTAGTTAACTTTAAGGTAGTAATAAGCCTACTACGACGATACTTTCGACAAGTAAACTAACGAAATAAAGAACGAATAAAGAATATAATAAGAATTAAAGAAATAAAGAATAAGAAAGAAATACTTACCTTTAGATTTTTTAAGATAGAAATTAAGGAGAAGAGAGATAGTATTAGGAACTACAGTTAAAAAGATTACTAATAAGTATGCGTTATAAGCTACGAAAGGAGAAGGTACAGAAATACCTAAGGAATAAAAATATTCCGGCTCTTATTATACGAGCGTCGTTAAGAAAAAGGGCGACGGGCGCCCGCAAAGCGTTAATCACTTACAAAGTAATAATTACTTATAAGACGACGGTCGCCCGCTGAAAAGATAATCGTTTATTAAAAGAATAACTTTAATAACCTAACTAAGGATTACTATATTAAATTAAAATATCTTTTTTATTAAATAGACATTTTTCTAGTTCTTTAGTTATTAATTTTAAGTATATAGTTTACTTTCAATAACTACCTTAAACTGCGAAATTAAAAAGTATATAAACTATTCATTATATAACTACAACCTTAATTTCTTAATATATGAAGATAAGCATAATTACCTAGTACTACTAACCGGTATAAGACGGTTATAATAAAACTATTCTTATACTTTTACAAGAAATACATTATGAGGCCCGATTAATAAATCCTAATAATAACTTAAAGCTTAATAGGTAAGTTAATAATTAATTCGTCTTTATTATTAAAGACTTTTTAACTTATATAAATAATTTCGGCGAAATAGGAGACAAACTAAGGAAATCTTCACGGAATACAAAGCCTTTAAACGAAAAGTCGAAGTTATTTTCAGAGATCCCGATAAAGCTAGAACGGTAGAACGACGAGTAAATAGTTTAATAAAAATTAAATAAGCCTACTGAGAAGGAACAGAGCGTACGTAATGCTGGAGTCCCGGATAGGCTCTCTCGAAAGTATACTCTATCGAAGACTATAGTACGTACGATAGTTTAAGATAGATAAAACTAATATCGCTATACTAATCGAGAGACGAGGAATCTAATGTAGTTATCGTATCTTAGGTATATCCCTTAGTCGTAGAGATGTAGTAGTCGTTAGCCTAA
Source organism: Durotheca rogersii (assembly GCF_024521655.1). Lineage (NCBI taxonomy): Eukaryota > Fungi > Ascomycota > Sordariomycetes > Xylariales > Xylariaceae > Durotheca > Durotheca rogersii. The sequence continues at coordinate 50,534 of NW_026251310.1, forward strand.
AGGTATAAGAGGTAAGTAGAGAAAAGGAACTAAACGTAAAAGTTACTTATTCGGTTATAACGGTATAACGAAGCAACTTAAGCGTTTATAATTAAGATAGATATACTAATTAAAGAACGACGAATTTAATAGTAAAAACGAATCTTTAATTAAGGTAAAAGTAATAAAGATAATAATTTAATTAGGTAGTAACTTTAATAATAAGTATGGTATGGCCTATACTTTCGGGAGCTATAGCTACTCTATATAGATATAAGGCTTATTATAGCGTATTACGTAATGCATTAAGAGGGTATGTCTTACCATACTACTATACTACGCCTACGTTATTAAATTTAAAAGCTAAGTAGTAAAAACTAAATACAACAGTATAGCTTTAATTCGAATATTTTAGACCGGATTTAAAAAACGAGTTAAGAATAAAATATATTAGTAAGACTAGCAAGAAATTCTTAAGGAGTTTATATAAGAAGCTATTAAAAATCCATTATGCATAATATGAATATAAATAAGAAAAAAATATAAATTAACGTTTATGTTAGGACGAAAGGGTAAAAGTAAGCCTAAGCTTAGAAGTACCGCCTTGTTATAACCCTACTATACTTATTCGTATTATTAGATAGTAGTATTTATTTTAATATATTAAAGAATCGATTATAGTTATATAACCTGTACTTTAAAGGCTTTTTAATCTCACGGTTTAGAGTACTTATTAAAAGTAAACTATATATTTAAAATCAATAACTAGAAAATTCAGAGAATAATTATAAAACTATAGAAATAGTTCTAATCTTATATAGTAATTTATAATTAAAATATTCAGGCATCTTTTTAACGAGCGATTGTCTTTAAGGTAGGCGATTATCGCCTTATAAACAATCATCGCTCTCCTTTTATAATATCGCTTAATAAGCAACTTTTTTACGGTAGATAATTTTCATTTTACTCCTTGTCGTTTTATTAATATCTTTTAAAACCTTAAAGTTATTAATTTATCTCTATTTATAATAATTCGTTATAAGAATCCGTAGTTACTAATATAGTATTAAAGAAATAGAAATACAATTTACTTTATTATTATTGATTCCTTAAAGGGAATAAACCTTTTATATTTTGTAAGTTGGTCGATTATCGTTTATATATTATCGTACGTAATTTTTATAAGTCTTTTAATAGTGATAACTTTATAATAAAATCCTATGCAATTATATCCTAAGCTTTCTTCAGTATCGAGGTAGGTTATAATAAGCTATAAGGTTCATATTTTAATGCCTTAGCTTTTTCATATATATCATACTTCTTTAAGACTTCTTATCTTTTTCTTTATTTTTAGAAATTCATATTTCTTTTTTATTCGTTAATAAGTCTTAAATATTCCTTAATATCAAGAAGGTATAGAGCGCACGTGATACTGGAGTCCTGGATAACTTATTTGAAAGTACACTTTATTTATAACTATAGTATATATAATAGTCTAAGATAAATAAAATTAATATTATTTTACTAATCGAGAAGTAAGAAATCTAATGTAGTTATTCTATCTTAGGTATACCCCTCGGTTATAGAGATATAGTAATCGTTAGCCTGAAGGTAAAGGGGGTAAAGGGAGGAAAGTAGTTAAACGTAAAAGTTATTCATCCACTTATTGCGGTACGATAAAGTAATTTAAACGCTCGTAATTAAAATAAGCATATTAACTGAAAAACGACAAATCTAATGATAAGAACGAATCTTAAATTAAAGTAAAATCAATAAAATTAATAATCTAATTAAGTGATAATTATTATATCATCCGTACTTACGAGAGCTATAGTTATTGTATATATGTATAAGGCTTATTATAACGTATTACGAAATATAAAAAGAAAATATTTTACTATATCATTATAAGCTTTTTAATTTAATTATATCGTAAAAAAGTTTAAACTTGAAAAGATAATACGGTAATATTTCGATTAATATCTTTCCTTAAAAATTATCGCGAAACTTTATTTTACTAGTTATTATTTCATTATCTCTAAGGCTGAACCTTTAACTTATCGTTTAATATAACGAGAAAGCCTTTTTATTACTTTGCAGCTAACTTAACCTGGTTTATTCTTACCGAGGAGGTCCGATCAGCGTATTTCTTCTCTATTTCGACTTCCTTTTTCTTAACCTCGGCTTATCCCTCTTAATTTAAGAAATAATAAAGAGACGGACGCGTTTCGAGAATCGATTAGGTATTTTTTCTTTACCTATAAAGTATAGAAACCTTCTTAAATTAAAAGGCTTTAATTGTCTCGGGATTAAAGGATAAGAACGAGCGGTAGGTAACCTCGACAAAGTTTTCGTAATGAAAGAAGATAAGTTTATTAGTAAAAACGAAAAAATAAAAGAGGTTAAATACTAAAGCGAGGAAAAAACGCCGGATTTCCGTTTATATAATAGAACGGATAAAGGATCGGCCGTCAAGGACTTTTTCAGTCAGAAAGCTTTAAACGAAAGTTATAATAATAATAAAATCAAATTGTTTTTTTTTTCCTACGGCGTACTAGAAGTCTTTTATAATATCTATTTCTTTCTTTATTATCCGAAAGCTATAAAATTATTATACGACCTCAGCGTATTCTTTTATCGTTTAAAAAAGGTTAAGCCTTTCGTTTTTTTAGGTTTACCGAGCGATATCGATCGGCCATTTAAAAATAAAATATGATATAATACCGCTTTAAAAGCTGTAGCTAAACTCGTTTTATTAATCTAATAACGCAACGTAATATACGGATTAAGAAGCTATAGAAAGCTCGAGGTTATCCTTCTTTTAGGTTCGCTATAGTTATTTAAACACGTATTTTACCTAGTCGAACACGCCGTCTTTAATGATATTAAAATTAAAAAATCTACGGAGTTTCGAAACGTAGAATATTACTATAAAATAAGTTAAAAAGAATTTATTAAAGTTAACGATACTTCGTTCCGAGTTAGTTAGGTTTATATAAATCGTAAAAGTTAAAGTAAACACGAGATTATTATAAAAATTATAACGGGTTTAGAAATCGAAAGACCTTACCGATCAGTAACTTAAGGTTTAATAAAGGTCGACTTTAAAGGCTATTTTCCTTTTTTCAAGGTCGTAAATCGTGATATCGTAAAAAACGCAGATATCCTCGTTAATAAAGTAAACGTAACGAACGAAAAATATAAAGGAATTAATTAAAGCCACCTTTATTTATTCTTACTTTTCTTCATTTATAATTCGGAACTAATTAAGGAATAACCGGAGGTCCCGGGCCATAACGGTTCCTAATTCGATCTAACCCTTTCCCGAACCGTAATTCTTTAAAGTATTAACTTAATACTTCTTTATATTATTCAATATAGCCTCGTTGCCGTAAGTCTCATATAGAATCTCTATTAAATTGGTTAAATTAACTCGGCATATATCTTTATAAACAGAGGAAAGAAAGAAAGAAAGAGGAATGCCGGTAACGCAGGGAAAAGACATCGAAAAAAGGTAAGTTAAAAATAAATATAAAATTTTAAATTAATAATAAAAAAGGTATTAGAAACTATGGTTGAAGAGAGTATTAATAAGTATAGGTTAGAAGATATAAGAGGGGAAGGTACGGAAGTACTAAGTAGAAAATGGTTATTTTACTTCTTATTACGCGGGCGCTGCTTTTCTCCCCGGGCCTTAGGCGCCCCTTAAGGCGTTAAATGCCTATTAAAGCGCTAAGCGTCCGTTTAAAAAAAAGAGCGCCTATAGAAAAAGGAACTTAAGTTATTTAACTATAAAAGTCTACATAAAATTAGAAAATATTTTTTCTTCTTCTTTACAATAAATTCTTTAATTCTTTAATTATTAATTTAAAATATATAATTTATTCTTAATAAAACCTTTAAATTATAAGATTAAGACGTATATAAAGTATAGGTTATATAACTATAACGGATTCTTTAATATATTAAAATAAATATTATTACTATTAAATAATATTACTTAATTAAATTAGTAACTTTATTATTTTTACTTTAATTTAAAATTCGTTTTCATTATTAAATTAGCCGTTTTCCAATTAATATATTTATCTTAATCATAAGCACTTAAGTTACTTCGTCGTACCGTAATAGCCGAATAAATAACTTTTACGTTTAGCTACCTTTTCTTTCCTCACCTCTTTTACTTTCGGGTTAGCGATTATTACATCTCTATAACCGAGGGGTATACCTAAGATGCGATAACTATATTAAATTCCTTACTTCTTAATTAGAAAAATAATATTAAATTAATTTATTTTAAATTATCATACTTATTATAATTACCGATAAAGTATACTTTCGAATAAGCTATCCGGGACTCCAATATCGCGTACACTTTATTCTTTCTTAATAACGATTACCTTATGACTTTTCGAACCTTTAACCTTTAATATATGGAGTTTTTATTACGCTATTAAGATTTAAAAGATACCGATCACTATCGGCGCCGTTATATAATCTCTATAGTAATCTACGTTCTACGATAAATAAAGTATCCTGCCTTATAATCGTTTATTTATTATAAGGAAATACGTATAAATCTCAAGAAACTTTTATTAAATATTATTACTGTTAAAATAATGTTTAATCCCTAAATACAGCCGACGCTTTTAAACCATCGATACTACGATATAATATGATAAATAAATAACGCTTATAATAGTTAAGATAACCTCCGTATAATCGTTTATTTACTTATATAGAGGTACCTATAAATCCTAAGAAACTTTTACCGTAATATTACCGCCGCTTAAAATAACACCTAGCCCTCAATATTAATAGTTCCTTCGAACCGCCGATACCGGTATATCTCGAGCGAGTAAATAGCGCTTATAACGATTAAAATAATTCTTATATAGTATAGTGGTGCGGTGGATCTAGGCCACGTAGCCTTTTCGATATCTATTTATATGGGTCGCGTACTTATATTTTCATCAGTTAGACTTAGACCTGTAGCTATTACGATAGCTATCACTAGCTAATATTAAGCTATTTACTCGTTTCTTGCCATGCCTTTCTAGCTATCCTCGTTATCCTTTTTTAGTCTTTCCTTTTCCTTTCCTAGCTGCTGTTTTTAGCTAGCCGATCAACCGATTATAGCTATTTATAGCTATAATCTTGGTTAATCGGCACTAGGCTAGTTATTGGCAGTTAGGTAGTCCTTGTTTCGTGCCTCCGTTAGCGTGCCTACGCTGCTCCTGTTCAATAGTCGTTTATTTATTTATATAGAGATATCCGTAAGCCCTGAGAAACTTTTACTGTAATATTACCGTTACTTAGGATAATATCTAGCCTTCGATACTAATAACTCTCTTAACCTGTTAATACTACGGTATATTTCGAGTGAGTAAATCACGCTTATAATGATTAAAGCAATCCTTTTATAGTCATTTATTTATGATATAAAGGACGTACGAATACCTTAATATAAATTACAATAACCTATACGATCTGTGATTCCCTTATTAATACTAAGAACGAATAAAGGCGAATAATAATTATACCTTTAACCGAACTTACGATAACTTCTTTTCCCTTCTAAACCTATTAATGGATATAAATTAAATATATAAATATTCATAACTTGTTATATTAAAGGTATTTCAAGATACTTAAACGTAATAATTCGACGATATAAGATATAATATAATATAATATATTATTACGTAGCTGGCGAGAGCTACGTATGGCTTACTAGATTACGCGTGAAGGAAGTAATGAAATACGGATAAGAAGGTATATATTAAATAACTAAAAAAGAAAGAAAGCTATTAGAGAGTATAAAGCAATCTATAGGTATAAATATAAGTATTTAATTAGCTTAAGTAAGCTACGTAGTTCTTATTAGGAACGTATGTCTACGTAATATATCCCCTAATTAAGCTTACGATAGTAAGGTTAACTATAGTCCTTTATTCCTGATGGTAGCCCGGGGGGTTACTCCTTAGTCTCGTTATGCCTTAGTAAGGTTAATCGATTACTAAGTACCCTATCTCGGGCTCCCTTAAGTTCCCTTATCCGTATATACTCTGGTTATTATTAATAATATTTTCTCCTAAGTTATATGCTCTTCGTATTCCTTACTTAGTATTCTATAATTTATTATAAATAAAAATAATTACTTGCGTAATTACTCGCTTCCGATCAAGCGGTAGTTAATTATATATATAATATAATAGTAATCGCTTTAGTATTAATACTAGAATTTAATCTCTTTAGTTACCGTCGCGCGCGCGCGTTACCCCTATTAACCGATTCTACCGTTTCTCTTACGAAAGCGGTTAAGCGTAAATATATCTAGAATATCTCGTTCTCGAATTAACCCTGTCTTTCTTTCTTCCTTTCTTCCCTAAGTTATTTATTATAAGTATATACTCCTAACTATAATTAAATAATTCCATTAATTACGCGATCGTAAGCTAATATAACTAGTAATACTTTGTTAATTATTATTATAAGGTAAGTTTACTTTATCTATAGTTAGCGTATAGCGTAGCCCGCGTATTATATAAATCGTAATATACTTTAATTAATCGATCGTAAGATAAAGCTTAACCTATCGTGGTAAGGCTTATTATTTATAACTAATATATTACTTTTAATATTAAAATAACCTAAAATAATAAAGCGATCGTTAATTACTCTAGATTAATAAATAGGAAATTATTCGAGATAATCCGTTTATTACTTACTCGTTATCTACCGGTAGTAAGGTAGTATCGTAATTAACGATCTTTTAGGATATCCGATACTTTAAAGTTACCTTAAATCGTATTATCGCTTTAGGGCTTTATAGCTTTGCTAGAGTAACGGGTCCTTAGTTTTTTCGTTACGAGCTCTTAGCTACCTATCCTTCGGGAAACCCGTACCTTAACCGGTAACTACGCGTAAATTACGTATACGGGTAATAATATTAAACCTTCGGCCGGTAACTACGTTCGGGACGGTAAGATATCCTATACTCCCGGATCCGGGAACCTAGTAATCGCTTAGCCTTTAAAAGACCCCTTTACTGATAAGAATATCGATATAATTATTATTAATTCCTTAAAGCAACGTAACCCGGTCCTAGTTATTCGTAGCCGTTAAGGTATTACGTCTAAAGCTATAAAGCTCTTTAGTAACGCGTCTTCTGAGTATTAATCCTTAAAGGAAGACTCCTTCTCCTTATACAAAGGAGTAAACGAGGAAAGCGACCGCCTTATTACGCTTATTACTCTTACGGTCCCTATTAAAGTACCCGCTCTTAGACCCGGGCTCGCTAGGTCGCGTTTACCGGTCGTAATATAGTTATTACTCCGGCCTTCTAAGCGGTGGTTATTATTATAATTCCGATTCGTAATAATACTACTAAAAAGAAACGAAAACGAAGACGTAGTCGTAATACTTTATCGGCTTCCGGAGTAATTATTAACCTTATTATTTCCTTTAATCCCGCCGCTCCGACGGTTACGTTTATTACTCTCGTCGCACTGGTTATTCCGGCTTTTATTATTATTTTCAGAACTACCTTTACTACCCGAGGTCAAAAGTATAACGCTCGGCGCGCCGTTCTTTACTTAGCTTATATCCATAATACGGCTCAGAATAAGTCGATTAAAGAATGTTTTGATTCTTTTTAAAATACCGATCGTTACTACCGTTATTCGTCGGGTTATACCTACGTACCTTTATAAGTACTCTTACCTCCGTACGTCGAAGTCTAAAGCTAACTTTACGTAAGACTAATACTTTAATACTCCTAACTACTTACCTTATAGTCGTTCGTATTTAGTCCTCGGCTAACGTATAAATTCTATTCCGTTTTTTTTAATATTCGTTAACGTTACTTATAGGTTTCTAAACTTACGACCATAATAAAGGAATTACTTACTCTCTATTAATAAGGAAAGGATATATCCGTAGTTCCCGAGACTTAGGAGTTTCGTTAGGAAGTAACTAACTCCGATTAGTTTACTTAATTAAACGCGAGCCCTTTAGTTATTAAACTATTGATTATCGTACTTATATTTAGCATTATAATTATTAATCCTTCTTTTATTTTAATTAACGCGGGTAACGTTTTCGCCGGCTTATCGACCGTAATATAAGGAATAGCTTTGTCGGTTATTATCCTAAAGTAAGAGTTAAACGTAAATATAAAGGACGTAGGAAACATAAGTATAGGAAAGTAATCTTCCGATAAAAAAGAGTAATCTTCTAAAGAAGAAAAGTCTAGAGTCGCTCCTGATCATTTCTATATTTTATTCGAAGAATCTTTCCATAGAATATTATACCGTTACGTTAACCTATTAATAATACGAGGAGATCCTAGAATACTAGAATAAGCCTATTAACGCTCGTATATCCTGTTAATCCTGTTAAGCTCGCGAATCCCGCAATTAACTTTTCGTCTTAGAGTAACCTTTACTTATTAACATTTAAAAGTAATTTTAATTCGGTATTTAGAGATAAGGAAAGTAATCCCTATATAGTAATAAGGCTTTAGGCCTATATATTAACTTCTTAAGGGGAAAGTTTACGTACTGTTAATACTTATTAAAACTCTTTAAACGTTATCGTAACTATTTTTCTGCGAGTATCCTATAGGTTAAGTACAGATCTAAAGTACTCGAACGATTAACGTAATAAAGCTTTCGTAAGTCCGTCTATTAATATTTAATTAATAAGGAGGTAAATTACTCCGAAGGTATCCTTCTAGTACTTCTAACGTAGCTATATATTCTATATATCTATATAACGTAATCTAGTATTAATCTTTTCTTTCTCCCTTATTATTAATCTAATCGTTTATTAGTTATCGCTATATATCTTCTAAGGCTTTCCTAGCTTTAAGGTAATATTCCTAAAGAAACGTTTAAGAGTTATCGTTTCTTTAGTTATATACTCTAAAGCGAGTAGTTTAGCTTTAATCGTCGATATCGATACTATATCCTAGCAAGCGATTCTCTATATAATCGGACCTTTAAATAAGGATATAACGTATCCCTAAGACGACTTTTTTAACTCGGAATCGTTTATAAACGAAGCGTTATTATTAATTAAGAATACTTAAGTATTATTATTCTTACTCTTATACCTAATGTTAAGGAAGCGAGTAATATATAGGTATTTAATTGTTTAATTAATAGCTTTAAAGTATTAAGGTCTTAAATTAGTTAAGAAGTAGGATAGTTAGGACGTTACGAAAGCGACGTTTAAACGTATTATAATTACGTTATAAAGTAATAACCTTACTTTCTTCTGATATTCCTTGACTTATTATTTTAAAGTAACGCCTATATACTTTACTAGCTCGATAATTAATAGTAGTATTATCAGAAACTAACAATTATCCGTTAATTTAAAGCGTTTAGTAATCTTCTTAATATAAGCGTTATATATTAAGGTTATAGTTCGTACTTTACGATTACGTATTACCCTAATTCTTAAATACTACTTTACTAGTTCTAGTTCTTTCGTCTTATAGGTATCCTTTAATTCCTAAGCTACCTTTTATATCATCGCCTCTAAGCTTTTATAGTTTATAATTAATATATCGTTTACGTATATTAATACGAAGATTTCTCGTTCTTTTATATAGAATAAGTACGGCTTTTCTAGAGAGCTCTAAAGTCCTAGGTAGTTAAGGGTACTTTCGATTTCCTTAAACTAAAGTAGGAAAGAATTTCTAAACTCGTATACTACTTTTATAGCGAGGACGTATTTTCCTTCCTCCTTAGGCTCGTTTAGTAACTCTATAGGTATAAGGTCGCTTTCCGGTTATACTACGTTAAGGAACGCGTTTTTAATATTATATTAATTAACTTTAAGGTCGAATTAAACTATAACCGTTATTATTATACGGAACGATTTCGTTACTAACGTTACTACGTAAGTACTCTCGAGTAACTTTTTAAGCTATAAGTCTCCTTACGTTACTAAGCGCGATTTATAGGTAGTAAGGAAATTATCTTCGTCGAATTTATAATCGAAGACTTATATTAATAAAATTAGCTTTATTCTTACCCGTTCGCGATTAATAATACGTTATATTCTAATACGTAGGAAGGCCTTAATTTTAAATCAACCGTTCTCTTTAAATCGCTCTCCTAATAGATACTTATTTAAGTTCTTTTATATCTTTAACGGTTTAAGTAAATCGTCGCGGTAAATTCTTATCTTACTAGGCGATACATTTAATCGTTCGGCCTTCGTTTAATTAATAGTTATTACGAAAATTAAGTATAGCGTAATGTACTTATCGTAGCTCTTTACTTATTATCTTTTTAATTAATTAAGTTAGAAGGTTATCGCGAAGTCGAGCTAGCGATTTCTTAGGTTATTCCTAGTCGTTAAGTTACCCGATATTATATAGGCTTTAATACTAAAGCTACCTACTGCTTTATTCCTTTCCGGGCTTTCTTCTCTTTTCCTTTTATTATAACGGATAGTAGGAAAATTAACCTTTTTTATACGTTTCTTACGTTAAATAGTTTACGGGGATAGGCTATGTTCTTTTTCTTCGAAGAAAGTTCGAATCTCTTTAATTAATTACTCTAAAGGTTATTCCTGAGTATCTATTCCGTCGGCGAAGTATACTCGCCGTTCCGGACTTTCGGTACTTCTACTAATAGCCGTACCTAACTCTGGTTACTTTATACTCCTACTTTCTGTTACTTCTGCGGGTATGACTAAAGTAAGTTTAGAACTCGGAAGCCTATAGGTTATATCCGTTTCTTTATTTAATTTCTCTTAGGTTTCTGTTTCGAGTTATTTTTATATTTCCTACTCGATTAATTCGAATAATTCTACTACTTCTTACAGTTAACCGTCTTTAGATCTGGCCGTTTTATATTTTAAATTATAAGAATCTATCTTTAGCTCTTTATTTAAAGCCTACCCCTCTCCCGAGTTAAAACTAGCAGACTAAATCGTATTTAGATCCTCGTTACTCGAGGTAGGCTCGCTACCCCCAAGGGGAATTAACTCGTTACTTAGCTTTCGATTAAATGATACTAAGGAGGAGCAGAGCGTACGCGATACTAAAGTCCCGGATAGGTTCATACGAAAGTATACTCTATCGAAGACTATAATACGTACGATAGTCTAGGATAAATGAAATTAATATTACTATACTAATTGAGAAACGAGGAATCTAATGTAGTTATTATATCTTAGGTTTGCCCCTTAGTCGTAGAGATATAGTAGTCGCTAGCCCGAAGGTATAAGAGGTAAGAAAAGAAAAGAAGCTAAGCGTAAAAGTTACTTATTCGGTTATAGCGGTACGACGAAGCGACTTAAGCGCTTATAATTAAAATAAATATACTAATCGAAGAACGACGAATCTAATATTAAAAACAAATCTTTAATTAAGGTAAAAATAATAATAATAATAATCTAGTTAGGTAATAAATTAAATAATAAGCATAGCATAGCCCGTACTTACGGGAGCTATGGTTACTTTATATAGGTATAAGGCCTATCGTAACGTATTACGTAATATATTAAGAAAGTATATTTTACCGTATTATTATAGCTTCCTTAGTTTAATTATACCGTAAGGAATAATTAAATTAAAAAGGATAATACGGTATATTCCGATTAGTATCTCTCTTTAAAAAAAACTACCGCGAAACTTTATTCTACCGGCTATTATTTAATTACTAAAGCTACGCCTTTATCCTATCGTTTAATATAACGAAGGGGCTCCTTTATTATTTTACGGCTAACTTAGCTTAGTTTATCTTTACTAATATAACCCGATCAGCGTATTCCTTCTCTATTTCGGCTACCTTCTTCTTAGTTTCGGCTTATCCCTCTTAATCAAAGAGATAATAAAAGAACGGACGCGTCCCGAGGCTTAACTAGGTATCTTTCCTCTACCTATTAAGGAAGAGCAGAGCGTACGCGATACTAGAGACCCGGATAGGTTCACTCGAAAGTGCATTCTATCGAAGACTATAATACGTACGATGGTCTAAGATAAATAAAACTAATATCGCTATATTAATCGAGAAGCAAGGAATCTAATGTAGTTATTATATCTTAGCTATGCCTCTTAATCGTAAAGATATAATAGTCGCTAGCCCGAAGGCATAAGAGGTAAGGGAAAAAAAAGGTATAAAACGTAAAAGTTACTTATTTAGCTATAGCGGTATAACGAAGTAACTTAAGCGTTTATAACTAAAACAGGTATATTAATCGGAGAACGACGAATCTAATAATAAAAACGAATCTTTAATTAAGGTAAAAATAATAAAGATAATAATTTAACTAGGTAATAAACTAAATGATAAGTATGGTATATCCCGTACTTACGGGAGCTATGATTACTTTATATAGATATAAGGCCTATCGTAGCGTATTACGTAATATATTAAGAAGGTATATCTTATTATATTACTATAGCTTCCTTAGTTTAATTATACCGTAAGAAATAATTAAATTAAAAAGGATAATACGGTATATCCCGATTAATATCTCTCCTTAAAAACTACCGCGAAACTCTATTCTACCGGCTATTATTTAATTACTATCGCCGTGCCTTTAGCTTCTCGTTTAATATCATAAGGGAGCTTCTCTATTACTTTACGGTTAACTTAGCCCGGTTTATCTTCGCCGATCTAACCCGATCGGCGTTCTTCTTCTTTATTTCGGCTATCTTTTTCTTAGTTTCGTCCTAACCTTTCTAGTTAAGGGAATAGTAGGGAAGCGGGTACGTCCCGAGGGTTAATTAGGTATCTTCCCTCTATTTATACGGTATAGAAGTCTCCCCCGACTAGAAAGCCTTAATCCTTTCTAATCCAGAGAAAGGAAGAGGGCGCGTTATAACCTTAACGAGGTTATTATAGCGGAGGTTTACGTCCGTTAATACGAAGGAATAAAGGAAATTAAATACTAAGGCTATAAAGAAACGACGGACTTCGGCTTATGCGATAAACCGAACGGAGGATTTACGGCTAAAGGGCTCGCCGATCGGCGTACTTTAAGCGGATATTATAACGTTAATAAGGTTAATTCGCTTTAAGTAATTTACGGCTTACCGAAGACGCTTAACGATACCTATTCCTCCTTTTAAAACTTAAACGTTATAAAATTATTCCACTACCTCGGCGTATTTTTTCATAGTATTAAGGAGGTCGAGCCCCTTATTTTCTTAGGCCTAGCGCGCGACTTCGATCGGTCGTTTAAAGATAAGATACGGTAAAATACCGCTCTAAAAACCGTAATTAAAGCTATTTTATTAGTCTATTAACGCGACGTAATAAGTAAATTAAGAGGTTATATTAAGTTCGAAATTACCGTCTTTTTATACTCGCCGTAGCTAGCCGAACGCGTACGCCGCCCGATCGAGGGCGCCGTTTCTAACTATATTAAAGCTAAATAGTTTTCGGGGCTTAGGAAGGTATAGTACTACGGCGAAATAAGCTTAGGAGAACTTTAAAGGGTCGGTAATGATTCGTTCGGGGTTTATTAGATCCGTATAAATCGTAAAAACTAAAATAAAGGTAAGGTTATCGAAGAGGTACTAGCGGGTTAAGAAGTTAAACGATCCTACCGATCGGTAGCCTATCGTTTAATACGGGTTTATTTTAAAGGCCGCCTTTCTGCCTTTAAGGTCGTAGCTAGTTATAGTATAAAGGACGCGGATATCTTCGTTAGTAAGGTAGTCGTAACGGGCGAGGCATACGAAAAAGTTAGTTAGGGCTATTTTCGTTTATTTCTATAGCTATTAATCTATGGTTCGGGGTCGATTAACGGATAGCCGGAAAGCCTAGGCTATATCGGATCCTAATTCGATCGGACCTTTTTTTAAATCGTAGTTATCTAAAGTACTAAGCTAATATTCCTCTATATTACTTTAGTTATCTTTACTACCGTAAATCTCCCGTAGAAGTTTAATTAAGTCGGCTAGATTAACGCGACGTACGTCTCTATAAACGGAGGGGAGGAAGAAGGAGAGGGGAATTCCGGCGGAGCGGGAGAAAGATATCGTAAAAATAAATAAAAGAATTAAGGGAAGGAGAAGAAAAGATAATAAATTAAAGGTAAAAATAAGAATTTAAATTAATAATAAAAAAGGTAGGCTAGAGATTAATAAGAATATAATAATTATAAGGGGAGGGGTTATCGAAATAGGATGCCTAAAGAGGAAAAAGAGAGGAAGGGAAGGAGACGTATTAACGATATAATTAGATATACCTTTACGGCTAACGCTTTAAGAAAACGCGTTCCCCCGTATACGTATAAAGCTATAATAAGAGACGCGTTAGCTTATAACTTCCTACTATATATTCTTAGTAAAATAATAAATACGTACGTTCGTAGATTCGTAATTAAACGTAGGCTAAGGTAAGTATTATCGAGACTTTCCTAAGTACGGTATTTACGACCTAGGTAACGTATTCGACTCTCTCGTTCTCGTCCGACCTCCCTTTTTTTTCTCGCTATTCTACGGTTCCGATCTACTTCCTTTCTTCTATTCCTTAGGTCCTCTATCTTCGTTTTAATTCGTTTTTCGATTTTTCTTAATTCTAGATTTATAATTTCGTCGTTCCTATCTCTCTCTTTCTTATATATATATATATATAATAAACTCTACTATCTAGAAGTAATTCTTTAAACTAAACCGGGTAACCGCCCTTAAGCTATTCGAATAATTAAAGGCTACGGGAATTACCGACGAAGAGATTACCGGGGCGTTTAAAAAGGCTAAGGAAAATAAGAAAAAGGCCGTAACGTATTAGCGGGTTAAATCGATACCGCCGCTAGTAAATCTAATAAATAAATAATCCGACGAATCCTTCCGCCGCTTACCTTTTACCGAGGAGTTCCGGGACGTTAATCGGCTAATCCCTAAGCCCTAGTAGGTATCGTACGTCCCGTACTTCCGTCCGTTAAACTAAAGCCCGAAAGTAATTATCGGCCGGTAGCTCCGAGGTATCGAAGGAATTCGGGTAATAAATTAATAGCGTTAAATATATAACTCTTAATATTAATAAGATCTATTAATCAAAGGTTATATTAACTAATAGTAAGATAATTTATAACGTCCGGTTTTATTTTCTAAGTAGGTCGGCGGCCGGCCGGTATATCGTATAGGAGATTATAAGTAAGGACTTTTAAGAGGTTACTTACCTTTAGAGCTATGTTATACCTTTCGCCCGTTACGTTTAATCCTTTCGCCGCCGGACGTTATTTATAAAGATTAATAATAAGGGATTAGTTAGCGAATATTTCCGTCGACTAACGATAGATCCTCGTTATATCGCTAATTTATTCGTTTAATAATATAAGGTACCTAACGAAGTACCTTATTAGTATTACGAGCGCCGGCTCGCCTCCTCCGATACCGTTAAATACGTAGGTATATAGCCCTTCTTTTCCTACCGATCGCTAGCCTCCGATCGTATTTTCGGATACTTTTACGGCGTTTACTTCTTCTTTATTAACGAGGTACGTTACGAATTTCGTAATAAACGGTTTACCTACCTACGGGTAAGGATAAATCGCAACCCCTTTTTAATAAAGGATCTAAGCTAGGCCGTATACCCGCTTATAATACGAGTAACGGGGGAAGAGTTACTATTTATAATAAACTCGAAAATCGCTACTTTCCGGGGATCGGGGAATAAGTAAGTTTTTAGTTTTCTTAATAACTAATGAATAAAGGATAAGGTAAAAGGGTAGACAGGAAAAGAGAGGTACTAATCGGCGGGTATACGTTACTTCTGGCTTATTTTTAGACGCGTATTCTTTTCCTTTCCTTTTCTTTTTCTTTTACTTTTACTAATATAAATTACTTTCCTTACTTTCCCTTTAAATACTAAAATATACCTATATTAAAATATAATAGTTACGTAATATTAGGATATTAATATCCCGGATTCCTAACGATAAACGTAAAGGATAACTTATTTAAGTATAAGAACGCGCTAATCGGCGTTAATAATCTATGGAAACATACTTTCTTTTAAGGTAAGAGATAAGGAAAGGCGTATTTATTAATATTATAATTTAAGGCGCTAATTTCGTATATAGGCTATCGGTTTAATAACTATATAGGGATAACTTCTTTCCTTCCTTACTTAAGAAAGCGATTATATATTAAGCTTTTAGGCTTTATTACTCTTCGATCGGTATAGGTAGGTTATTTTAAGACATTATAACCTTATCGTATTATAATAAAAGAGTTATTTATTAAATCGGGTCGATCTTCTTAGTCCGGGTTTATCGTTAGGTATAACTTCGTATCCTTTAAGCTTTTTATTTAATATTTTTATTATAATTCGTACCTTATCGTTCGGGGTTAATTATTCTTTTTCTTCGTCGTCGATTACCGAGGGTATAGGTTTTAGGCCTCCTTTAACTTAAGGGTCGTTAATAGTCGTCGATTCTTAATCCTTATATTTAATCGGTAGTAGGCGTATAATTCATTCGTCTTCCTCCGGGTTCTCTAGCTCTTAAAACCCGTTAATATCTTAAATAAATTTCCGTAGTTTATAGCTTAAAACTAAGTATAATAACGTAACTTTATCCGGTTCTTTAAGCTTATAATAACTATAGCCTAAATCCTTAGCGATTAAGTACGGTTCCTTCTAGTAGTACTTTAGTTTTACGGCTATCGACTTATCTATATATCGTAGCGTATCGTATAGTAGTACGAAGTCGTCGGTTTTTAAAGGCTTTTTTCGTATTCGGTAAGCGTTTTTCTCGTCCTAATACCGGGTAGCTTCCTTATATTTAACCGCTAGAACCTTAACTACGGTTAATATATCTTTTTAACGTCTTTCGATTAATCGTATACGTATTATTAAAAGCGATTCTCGGTCCGGGATATTCTTTTAATTTATAATACGTTAAGTCGGGATAACGGTTTCTATCGGGATAATAACCTTACGCTTATATATTAATTCGTATAGCGATATTCCGTATAAACGCGTCGAAGTTTTATCTACTTATATAATTACCCTTAATAGGTTCGTCTACCCCCGATCGCTACCGTTTATACCTTTTATAAGGCCTTCGCGAATTACTTTATACCTAACCTCGACTATACCTTAGGATTACGGAAAATAAGTAATACCGACTTTAACTTTTATACCGACTAGTTTTATTACTTTACGGACCTCCTTTTTATTTTCGGAATTATTATTATACTTAATTACTAGGGGTACGCCGTACTATAAGAATATCTACTCCTAAAGGAACTTAGCGATCGTTTTAGAATCTATCTTTCTAATAATTCGGGCTTCGAAAAAACCGAATAATTCGTTTCGTACTTCGATTATTACGATAAATCCGTTATCTATTAATATATATTATACGTTTATTACCTAATAAATAAGAACGTTAATTAGCTCGTTATATAAAGCGGGATCGACTTTTCGGGTATTATTTCCTTTTTAATATTTAGGATATGATTTAACCTTTCGGGCGACGTATTCGAATATGCCGCGCTAGTAATATAGTCTAGCTATCCGATTATAGGTCGAAGTACGTTCCTTATAACCGAAATCCTCGTAATAATCCTTAACTATAGCTTTACGTAATTTCTCTTAGTCGATAACTCGTCGTATATCCTTATACTTTTCGGGCTTCCTCTATAGGATACCTTCCGAAACGACGTATTTAAGCACTTCCTTTTTAAACCGAATCTATCGCTTTTAATACCTTATTAATCGGTTATTTCTTAATCGGTTAAGTAATTAAAATCGCGTAAGAAACGTTACTATCTCTTACGACTTTATCGATTATTCTTCTAACGGTTATAACGATAAGGCTTTATCGCTAGATTACTCGACGACGTTAAATAATACGACTATATTCGCGTATATTATATTAAGCTATATATTAATAAAGTCCTTT